>NC_135778.1:37862951-37988184 GCF_028453695.1 Augochlora pura
TTAACCCTTTGACTACTGTAGGCGCCAATAGGCGTCAAGATCAAATTTCGCCCCCGTTTATTATTAAATTTGATTAATTATATATTGTGTAATATTTATGCTATATATATTGTAAAAAAGCTTAATATAATTATTCACTCCAAGTAATATTGGTATAATGTAACAGAATTCAATATTTTGAATATTTTAATATACTTCCTCAGAAATGCATGTCTAACGAAAAAACTACGGCCGTGCCAAAGTCTGCCGTAGCCAAAGGGTTAATATAATAATATATATTTAAAAATATTGAACACGTTCAAATTAACGAAAACGATCTTCATAAATCACTTGTAAAATCCTGTTTAACTTGAACAAGAACAGCGTCACCCAGATTAGAATAAAATCGTCTGAAAAATAAAGGAAGAGTTTTCCAAGAAAATGTGGGTTCTTGTTCAAAATCGGAGAATCCACCAACACTTGTCCGGAGTTTGAACTTATTTATTTCGCCGATGGTTGTTTCGCGCAAATACAAAAGTTGAAAATGGACGCGTGTTTTTTGGAGCTCGACGTATGTAACGAGAAGATGTAGTTTTTTCTCTCTTTCTACTAGGAAGACCGAAAGTCACCAAGGACCTCGGTCCTCCCTAACCCTTCGACCCAAGGGTAGGTGTTGCAAAGGGCTGCCCAATCGCAGTGGGCCCAGTGACGCGGAGTCGCAAGGAACGACGTTTGGGACCGGGGAGATGGCACCGCGAATCCTTCCAGGGGGTCCCGCGCGCGGTCATCGGCAAGTCGCCAACATCTGGCTGCAATATTCTTAATTGCCCCGCGTCCCAAACGTGCCGTCTTCCGCGACCCGTGGCGTACCATGTGCCTTGGGACGGTTGGAAGGTAGATTCCGAATGTACGGATGACAGGCCCACGCCGTAGCCAATTTCAAAGGTCCCAAGCACGTGGTACGCCGCCATAAAACCCGACTAGTCCCGAACTATACTTTATAACGTATGTATTATTTTAGTGCAATAGGACGTAACATGTTACGCTCGCAAAAGATATCGTCAACAGCTGGAATTCAATAAATTCGTTTCATTCAGCGGACCGATGTCGGACGCATAAAAAATACTAGACCACTCGAGGACTCTCGGCAACGAGGATTAACGTCGCAGACATAACTCTTCTCTAACTCTCGATGCCGTTTTTTCTGGTCCGTGCTTTTTGTCTGATCGCGTGCACGCGCTTATCCACGTGAAACGCTGGTAAGAACGCGCGTGCACGCATACACGTCAACGCCTGTGAGAACGCACACACACGTTGACATTAGTAAGAACGTACGCACGTCACACTGGTAAGAACGCGCACACGTCAACGCCTGTGAGAACGCACACACACGTTAACATACGCGCACACACGTCAACGTACGTTTACGCGTACACGCGCAGGCGAGTGCCTTAATGCACGCTGAATTATTTACAACGCGAGGCCGCGAGCAACGCGGCGTTACAACGTCGCCGCGCGTCTTTCTCATCAGAATCCTCCTGGGAAAGGTTCCGGTGCAGGTAACCGTGTACCGTTCCTCTCGGAACACAACGGATTATCCACCGCCCGGGCCATGATATACAATCTCCATAAATCGACGCGTAAGCGCCACCTTTTTACCCCGCTTTCCAACCCCCCTCCGCGGCCCCCGTTCCTTGCAAGATTCATGCAACCTTAGACACCGAAGCTTTTCGGATTCGGCGCGATCCACCCGCGAATTTCCACCTCCGCTGCGGAAACCGTCTCGAGGATTAGGGCGAGTTAGGGGAACGGAGTAGACCGGGTAGACCTTCGGGAGTAGTTTTGATTTATTTCTGTCGATTTTGATAACGCGTCGCTTGGATTAGGTGAAGTTTATGGGTATGGGAATAGGTTATGTGAATGGGATTTATCGGTGCTTGGTTAATTGATTTGGTATCTAGTAATATTTATAATGAAATCGGTGATTGGTTAATTGATTTTATTATCTAGTAATATTTATAATAAAATCGGTGCTTATATTTATAATAAAATCAAATAACCGAGCACCGATAAATCTCATTTACATAACCTATTTTCAACTACGTCTCATAAATATTACTAGATGAGATGTTCTAAAAATGTTGAACAAACTGGGAGTGGGAGATAGTTGAGGTTATTTCAAACAATTTTTTTCTTTAGAATTGTTTTATACGAGGCATTGTTAATGAGTTATTAACGACAAACATTGATCTATGTTAGAGACAAGAGTTTCTATCTTTTGAAAATGCAATCCGCGACTTCGTGTTACGAGTTAAAACAGTGGCGACAGCTTTGAGTCGTGTTCGAACCAATGAACAAGTCACAGAGGGTGAACTATTTCACCATTTACAACTTTTGGTGAAAGTTTTAAAAATAGCGAATTATGCTAGAAAATTGAAATTTAAAAAAATAGCGAATTACGCTAAAAAATTAAAATTTTAAAAAGTAGCGAATTAAGCTAAAAAATTAAAATTTTAAAAAATAGCGCATTATGCTAAAAAATTGAAATTTTAAAAAATAGCGAATTATGCCAAAGAATTAAAATTTAAAAACAGCGAATTATGCTAAATAATTAAAATCTTAAGAAATAGCGAAAGTCGACCGCCGCCAATATTAATAAAATCTGCGATCAGATAGTTACTAACCCGCTATCTGCCACCAAGTAAATAACATTCGAAAGGGGCTCGGTTAATCCGACTCGCAAGGGTATCGAAAAGCGGCAGAGAGTCGCAGGCTGCGAAGGACACGGAGAAATCTGGCCTGCCGCCGTGTCCCGCGCGCATAAATCATCGCGGAGGGTTAGCGGCACGGAAAAAACGGGGGGTTGGGTGGGACGCAACGCGGCGGCGGCGTCGCGAAACTTATTCAAACGTTCGTCTCGCGGCGAGAGAGAGAGAGAGAGAGATTTTAATCAGACTGCGAAACTCGCGATGTCGACGGGAGATCACGGCGAAAAGCGGAGAGCATCGTCTCGTTTCGCAAAAGGGGTAGAGGATCTCCGTTTCTTTTCCCGGCGACAAAAGGGAGCATCGCGTGCCGTCCCCGACGTACAATGCCTCGAGGCGGGGAGAGAGAGAGAGAGCGCGCGCCCGCCCGTCCATTGTCCCGGCGTTATGAGGTGAAAAATGAAAGATAACGATTTCGCGGTGTCTTCCTGGCGATAACGTTTTCGGTCGCCGCGTTCCCTTCGTATTCCACCCTTAATCCCGGGGGCGCCCTTCACCTTCGAGGAATCCCGCGTGAGCCCAGGGGTTGCGCGCCCCCACCCCCCCTCCCCACCCTCGTAAATTCGAGGGACGACATTTTTTTCTATATTAAGCCGGCTCCAACGGCAGCGAAAAATCGACGCCGGGGAAAGAGAGACTATGCGAGAGGCATTAGGGGAACAGCCGTGCGAGGGGTGTTAGGGGGTTGTCGCCCATGTTTGACGTTCAAAAATTAAAATATCGATCTTTCAAATTTCATGTTTGAGCGCTGTATAAAAAGCATAAAAAGCGACGCAGACGTAAGAAAAAATTGATTGAAAATGATCGAGATGCTGAAGTGAATATTTTAATAGTCATATTATTATTTAATATAACTATCTTAATGGCCATGGTATTATTTAATAGGGCTATTTTATTAGTCATGTTATCACGTGCTAAGACAATATAACAATTAAAATAATTATTTAACACATCACCGATCTGTAGATAGCCTATAAATCGGCTTTTTGCTATAGCAAACAATAATTTATTACCTACATACCTTACCTCTATAAGCTCCCATATTTTTATACAATTTTTGAAATATCAGGTACATTTCACGACAAAGAAAATAGAAATAAAATAATAAATATTCTTCAAAGCAAATGCTATGGAAATATAAAAACGTCAGTATATTTATCTAACCTATAATAACGTAAATGATTATGGTCGAATAACCGATCAGTAAAATATTAATATGACCATTTTTAATCATTTGAACCAATTTTTGGTTATGTCAAGTTAGCTTTTTATACAATTATTTACTTTTTGATTTCATATTAAAATGCCATTATTTCGATAGGAAATTGATTTATTTAATCATTTACCACCGTGTGCAAGATCATCGGTCGTTCTTTTTCGAAATCGTTCCACCGGGATGGTTGCTTTACCAATGGAATTTAAACTTCTGTTCCCGTTCCTGTTGCTCGTAAGATCTCGAACGCATGGGGCTCTTCGACTACCCTATGGGGGCAGCTCGTATCCTTTTAACCGAGGAAATGTTCGGTAAACTCACGCTCCGTTCTACTTTATCGAATTTAATTCAGGGCGAGCCGAAAATATACTAGAAATTTAGAACGTTCGAGTGTTTATTTTGCAAAATTTATAAAATGGTGGATTCAATGGTGGATGTAACAAAATTGAGAGAAATTATAAAATAGAATCTTTCGTGATAAAAAAAAGAGAATGTTGAAAATATTTGTACCACAATTTGGAATATTTTACCTATTTAACCTCATATCAACAAATAAAATAATCTTATTATTAAAAAACAACGCTGAAAATATTTCTTCCACAGATAAACAGATAAATATTTGTTCAATTTACCGTGCGTGATATAATAAAAATCAAAAGGACTAGAAATCTGCTCTGTCGACGATAGAAATGTCCGAGTTCTCAAGTTAAAGTGTCTCGAAGTGGTCTAAAAGGTTAAAATAGCATAACATTGAATGTTTGTTCGTAGTTTCTAATGATGTGAACGGAGTGACTGGCCCGGTAATAAGAGCATCTAGCTTTCATAGGATGAGTAATGTAAAACGAAAGGTGAAACTGTCTCTTCGTTATTTATGACCATATGATAAAAACCGTGGCTGACAAAATTATATGTTACCAACTATGACTCGTACTTGATTTGGATTGCTCCGCCAGTAGGTCAATCTAAGATGTTTCTATCTAAGATAATACAGTTCGAAGATAGCTTTGAGGATGATTGCGTTGAATTATTTATGAACGCGTTCCTGGGAAAGTGAAAGTTGCGTTTCTTCGTCCCTTTCATTGACGATTAATAGTATGTAAAAATTATTTTATATTAATGCTGGTATACTAATACTAATTATTTTATATTAATAGTGGTATATTAATGCTAATTATTTTACATTAATATTGGTAGTGGTATTGATATGGTAGTGATATTGGTTTATATAATTTATAATTATCATATAATTATATATTTAAAATACAATGTATATAAATATATTTAAATATGATTATATATTTATGTTTCATTTAACAGGTGTGTTGAAGATAATCCTTAATATTATTTAGCAATAAGGACGCGCCATGATTTCCCCTCCGCATAGTTTGTTCTTCCTCTTCTGTTCTCTGTATTCACCTTTGCCTCCGCCATGTTAACGTTTATAATATTCTTCGTGTTCTTATAATAAATGATTAAATATATATATCTAGAAAATAACAACAAAATACATTTTGTTATTACAATACGTCCTCGTTATTACTTCCATTGTTAGGCAAAGACAAACACGTGTTACTATTATTATATTCTTTTACAAAGAAGATGTTCTCTTATTATACTATAATAATAATAAATAGACATTTACTAGTAAAAAAAATAGCAATTCAGTATTTCAATCTTAAAATAATTATTTAATATTTTTAAAATTCGTATGCCGGTATCAACGTGTTAAGCATTCGATGAAACAGTATATCCAAACAGTATAACCTCAAATATTTCAACGTTCACTATTTCGCACACAAGTCCATCTAAAACTTGCCGCGACCCAATCGTTCACATTTGTCATTTTAAAATGGTCCCCGAGCCAAGGAACAAAGTGGCACGAAAATAGAAAAAGGAATTAAAAGAGCGATTATCCCGCTCCCGTCCATCGACGCGAACGATCATCATTAAATTCCGCCCCTCGGCTGCTCGGGTTCCCTCATCAGTCTAGAACAGCGTCGCGTCGATCGCAGGCAGCAACAGTTCCTCCCCGGTTCCTCGATTATGCCCCGAATTATCTGTCGCGCGTCCCTTTATCAGACAGAGCACCCCAGGATCGATCCCCCACACACATAGCAGCAGCAGCAGCAGCAGCAGCCCTGCAGCCCTATCGTTCTCGGGGAAACGGGTGGTATCGGTCGATCCGATACAATATCAGGATCGGCGGCGGCCCGCGCTGGTCGCCAAGGGGGCCGGCCTCTGTCCGCGGCGGGGGGTGAGGAGGATTGGAACGGCGTGCTCGCAACCCCCGACGGGGCTATTGTGACCGGTGACAAAGACACGCACTTCATACACCTCGAGTTAGGTGGCTGCGACGCGGAGGCCCTGCCGTCGGAACCGAATAAAAAGGGAAGACGAGGGAAGGGTGGAGGAGGCGAGCCCTTGTGCGAGCAACCCTCTCTCTCCCTCTCTCTCTCTCTCTCTCTCTCTCTCTCTCTCTCTCTCTCGCCCCGCATTGTAAAACGCGGAATCGATTTTCCCGGTGGCCGCGCGTCGCGCCGCGACGCTCTTTTGTAAATGGTGTAAATTGAGCGGGAAAGACGGACCGAATGGGAAAAACGGGACGTCGGTGGACCCTCCGGCACGGAGGAAATGCATTAGTGACTGACGAAATAGTGCCGCCGCGCGACACCATCTTCGGCCGCCCTACGCGACACCCCCCGATTCTACCCGCGAGGTCTGGGACGCGTCGAAATCCGCTTCTCACGAGGAAATTTTCAATGGCTCGAGCACGTCTGGCGAGCACTTCGCCAGCCATTCGATCGGAATCGAGGAAGAATTTTCGTATATGCTCTCTCTTGGTTTCACCACTTTGCTTCCTCGATATCGTCCTTCTTTTCCTGTGTTAACCGTTTCGCGGAGTAGCTCCCTTGTCTGGATGTGCGATCGAGTTAATACAGGGTGTCCCAGAATACTGCCGAGGAGAGGATGATTTTATGTTAACCCTTTCCACTCGAGTGGTAGTCTGAGGTACCAGATAATTTTGAACTTTCAGGTTATGTCACGTTCTAGGATAATTTTTATACGAACAACATTTAGATTTATTTAGATTTAAATTTATTTTAATATATAAATTTAAATTAAATTTAATATATATATATTTAAATTAAATTTAATATATAAATTAAATATAATAATAAAAGTGTACGTTGTTGCGAAAAAATATTATGACCCAGTTAAATTATTCTAGATTTACAGTTAAAATGGCTTCGAGTTCAAAGGGTTAAAACTTTGTCTTTTACTTCGCTTGGCGTCCGACAATACTAATTCAGCGATTAAATTAAAGAAAATATAATTTAGAAAAAGTATCTCAGAAAATGTGTTATAGAAAATTTACAAATAAATCTGAGAACAGTGGTAAACATATAGTTATGAAAATAGTAAAATAAAGAATAAATTTAAAAAAAATAATATTCCGAATTATACAAATACTAGAAAAGACGAACGGATGCGTAGAAAACCATGAACCCTCGCTTATCATTATCGAATAGTCGTGAGACAATGGTGTTAAAAATCACGCGAACGAACAACATTTAAAAACTGTTCGCTCGCGACACTTTCGTCGCCGCAGTACCCAGTGAAAATAACTTTCACACCTGCCGGTGAGAGTGTCCGCGATTACGCCGCTCGGTGTTACGCATGATCAAGATCGAGCAGGGTTATTGATCATGCCGCCACGTCTAGATCGTTATTTATGCGCGAACTTTCGGACACGATTTACACTGTATCTCCGCGAACGACAAAGTAATTACGCGCAGCTGGTGACGTCGCTGGCCGCGTACGAAAGTGGAGCAATATTAATTCGATATCAGTGCGACAAGAAAAAGAACTAACTTTGTATTGTTGCTTTGTGATTGCTATATATGTGCGTTATCGTGACTTTTTGCTATAGGATGTAGTTTATAATTAACCGAACTATTTATTGATACTGATATTGGATTTTATTCACGCGATTAATTCTGTAATTTATTCGAGTATATACCAAGGTGAAAGAAGTTTATTATATAATATAATTAACGATTTTTATATATTCTTTATAGGTAATTTACACGTAATTTTTACAGATAATTTTCGATATTTAACGATACAATATTCTCGATGTGTTCATAGTTTCTTTTCTTTCGTTTACAGATACAATTTCATATTTTTATTATCTGAGTAGAAAGGTGAGATTTACTTTATATAGTAACATACTATAGTTTATTGATGCGAAAAATCAGAATTTCTTGAAGACAGACATCTGCGAATTAAACTCGCGTTGGGAAAAGTGTATTGAAATAAATGGGGTACATTTTGATTAAATCAATAGCTATCGAAAAAAGATACGCAGTTTTATATGCTCACTTAAAAATCCGACATTTCATATACACCAACTTAATAGAAAGATTGTAACAAGTCACAGTCGTAGGCCACATAAAAGCACAGATTCGCAGAGTCGCTGATTCGCGGAAGGGTGAATCCGATACACCGACGGGGGTGAATCCGATCCTCGAAAGGTGGCCGTGATCTGCGAAACGATGAATTCAGAATTCAGAACCTGTATCGTCGTTATCACCGCATTCCGTGCAATCAGAGTAAAGAGATTCTCCCGTATGTATATATATGTATGTGTGTGTACGTGAAAGCGTGGAGAACAAGGTGGCCGGAGCGGGGCTCCGCTTATCCGGTCGCGGTGCACGCGTCATTAAAATCACTGGAAAGGTTCCGTTACGTTGCACGCCGGGCCACGCATGCGCCCGTTTAACGGTGCATAAAGTGTCGTCGGACGTACAATTTATAATTATCATCGTCCGACTCCGCGGAAAGGAGTCGCCCCGGCAAAAATTGATTTATAAAACGCCCGCGGAATTATAGCCGCGGCCCTGTCCCGTATAGGCCGCTGCCATTATCGGGGGAACCACCATGGGTCGTGTGTGTGCCCGGCGTTTAATTGCCGCGAATCGGCAATAATTTTTCTTTATGCGGCTGTTTACGTCGGGTTCTCGTTCGGGTCCAGGAATCATGGAATTACAGCGACGCGCAGCATGCGGCGGATTTATCGGCACCGCGAGCCGCGGAGGTTCCGCTTTTTACGGGGAAACGAGGCACACCGCCACCGGGCGAACCAGAATTATCATGGCGGGTTCGATCTATCGACGCGAGTCAGTAGTTTCGGATCGTAAAACGTTGCTCTCTCCGTTTCCTCGCCGCTTATTTCGCACACCTTTCGCGAGCCGTTATCGTCGCCACTTCGGTATAATAACTTTATGCTACGGACTCTTTCTTGACTACGGTGGTAACCGGAAAGTTCGTTCTTCTCGAAATGCAAATCGTCCGCGTAAATTACGAGGAAATTAAATACCACGTTCCTTCTTTCTTTAGTAGGATTTCCTTTGCAGGAGAACGTTTATCTCCATCTTCTCACCATGCTTCAGTTTTTGACATAACCTAGTTTATAGTCGTATAGTCTATTGCCAGAGTCACAGTTCAACGCGGAAGATTTAGTTAAAATTCTTTCACTTTGCTATTTATTCTAAATTTCGTAATGGAGATGAAACATTCTAAGCGATCGATGTTTTTGTAGGTTATCTTTTTATATAAGTATATTAACTCGCCACTCTGGACAGGCATTTATGCTACTTATAAAGCATTGCAGAGTATTATGAAACATCGTCGATTATTATAGAACATCGTCGATTATTATAAAACATTGTAGAATATTACAAAACATTGTACAATATTATAAAACATTATCATAACGTTACCTTTTCTTCCGGAGATCTAGGAGACCCATCACCACGTCACAGAGGACCAGCATCCCGAGGCTTCGACGAACTCTATCTACCACTGTCCGTCCTTGTATCGATCAATATTATAATGTATATTTAAAATTAAATTAAATTTAATATTTTCAATTAAAATTTAAAAATTCACATATAAAGACAAATTTGTCAGGTTATGTCAGGTTCGAAAATTACACTGAAAAATATATGTCTTTTCAACAATTTACATTGCTTTACCAGACGAATATTTGTTAAAAGTGACCGGAATAATCGTTAAGTCCGAATATTTGTTAATTGATTTGTGCTTGATTATTATTACTACTGATCGTATACGCAACGCGGAATCAGAAGCCGCGCGAACGTACGGTCCCGCTATTTTCCCAGCTGTTTCGGATCCAGCCAGTGTTATTATTTCCGTTATCCATGTTTCAGCCCGCCCCGTTCACTCTCGTCCGCCCGCGCGCGCGAGCATCTGGTTCACGCCCGCGAGAGGACCATCGCGCCGATTCGCTGGATCGATGGGGGATCGATACGGAGCGGCGAATCGAGCCGCGGACCGGCGAAAGGTGTTCTCCGCGATCGACGACACGCGAGACTGGACAATGCACCGCGGGTACACTGCACTCTCGGGCCACTCGCGGTCTAACATTAGACAAAAACAGAAATAGATGATAATTTGCAAATCGGCGAGGTGGGGAGGGGAGTACGGAGAAGGGGAAACAAGCGGGACCCGGCTGGAGATGGGCCAAAACCGACGGCCAAAGAGCGGAAGAGGACACGTGATTTTGGGAAAAGCCGCGACGATTATTATCGTTATTATTATTATTATTATTTCGCTGCGCTGTGAATAAGCGGAACGCGATCCGCGTAGCAAGCAGATAACGATCACCGTGGAACGGCGTCCTCGTAAATCAATTCTGATTTATTGACCATAAATCGCTTTTTGCTATTAACGAAGAGCTTCTTAGTCAGAGGCTTCGAAGAATCGATTTCTTCAATTGTGTCCGAGAATCTGACGTCGTACGAGATTAGTGATTTTAATGTCGTCGATTGTGTGTTCCGTGTCGTTAACCCTTTATCGTAATTTAAGGAGTCGTAGTCGTCGCGGAGGTTGCCACTTTTACTGGAGATTACTTCGATACTAATCAACTTTTGGCACGGAAGGGGTTAGGGTAAGGTGACTGAGTAGTTCCTAAAGTTGTTCGTTCCATCGGAGCCCATCGTCGTCAAATTACTCGTTCGTAGGTCGAACAAGACACGTGGTCTCTCTTTCCTTTTCTCTCTCTCTCTTTTTCTCTCATTGCGGTTTGTATCGACTTGTAAAACCATGTCAGAGGTTACCCGTGTCGTAAATTTTTTTCAAGCGGTCTCGTAAAAGAGCGCCGCGAATGAAGAGCAGGACTCGTAACGCGATTTATCGTTGCCCCCACCCCCGATCCAACCTCCCTCTCCCCCGCCAAAACCCGGTCGACTCATTCAATTATTCAGGAGGGGTGAATTGAAACTCGGCGAGTGCCTATTAGCCTTTTGAAAGCCAGATTTCCAAGTCCAAAAGGAAACAATGGTAAAATCCGGGTGAGAGTGAGAGAGAGAGAGAGAGAGAGAGGGGGGGGGGGGGAGAGAGAGTCCGCCGGCCACGTCGTCGCTTCGAACGGAATTAAAAAGGATTTGACGGAAACGAATTCACCGGTGCTCCGTAATCGCTGGGACGTAACGATCTTTAATTTTATAATACCTTAGGGGCCCTTTTCCAGTGTTTCAGGATTCACTGCGGCAAGCAGTACAGTGTAATACTTGATCGTGAACTGAACAATTTATTTCTGCAGATTTGTATAAATACGTACATGACGTGACAAAAAGATACAGTAGGAACTTTTTAAAAATAAAGAATTTTAGTTGTAAGGTTTTCTTTCTAAATATATTTGTAAAATACCATTATAAACGCACATAAATGGAACTGAATTAAATTCTGCCAGTTTGAATAATTTTATTTGAAAAGTAAGAAATATTATAGGATTTTCTTTTTTTGAAAACTGAGTTCTAAATCGAAAAATGTTATTCTATATTTTCTTAATTTTTTAAAACGAAGTGTTAAAAATGATACTGTTGAATTTTTATGTTTCCTTTTTTATAATAAACAGTGTTAACGCCTGATAATATTGAAAGCTTCCTATCAAAATGACCGGTTTCTAGTTTTACAATATTACCCAAACTTTAAAAAACGTCTTTGCTTGAATAAATTACATTACTGTAACAATCTTTATAATTAAATCTTGACAAAGCCTAAACGAATTTTATCTTGTCACCCTTACGAGCCAATGCACACCAATGCGTACAAAATCACTGCTCGTTAAGTTTAATATTAATATATAATTATATCCACCGACGCAATATTTATTCAAAGGAATTCGAGAGCGGAGTCCAACGCTCTAGAGAGGGCTATATCAGCGAAGACAAATAGAAACAAATGAAAAGTATGGAACGGATCGGTGTCGGGAATGAATCATCGTTGGCACCTCGTTTCGACGGCCGAGGGGCGCGCGCGCGCGCGCGCGCGACAAACGGTCATCGTTTCGCGGTCGAAAAAAATGTCCGACGCGAAGTCGACGCTCCACGGCGCCAGGCGTCTGTTTGTTTTGCCGCGGTTCGAATTGCGCCGCGGATCGCGATTAATCCTTTCCGCGGGGCAATTAACAGGGTCGACGACACGGGGACAACTTCTTTTTTTTCTCTCTCTCTCTTTCTCTCTCTTCTGCTGAACGACGAGCGAAGAGCTGCCAGTTGCCGTCGCCGTCGAGACAAAACGAGCAGAGAAGAAAGGATTGAAACGGAGCCCTGTTGATTCGGCCGGCTAATATTTGACTTTACGCGAGGAGCGCTCCGTTCTGCTCGCACAGTTTGGCGCATCCTCAATTTCATTCAGTTTCATTTGTTGCTCGTTTCGCGTCGAGTGGAACCATGGAAATGGCTGCGCTGCGGGGTTATTGTTAATAATGTTACCATCGCGCTGGGTATTTTAGGAATTTTATGAAATTGAAGTATCGTATTCGAGGAAATTTTAATCGGTAGTAATTATTTCTTTGTGGTTTTTATATTTTAAAAATTTTAATGATATTAGGAAATTTTGGAGTGGGAGATTTTCCTATTTTATGATAATGTGCCTGTTATCGTTAAATTAACTAGCTAGCTTTTCCTGACATTGCTTCATAAATGATTGAAAAGCTATTTTGATGTTCTTTATTAAATTATATATTTTATGAAAGTGTTCTATTTATAATATAAGAATACTGTAATATAAAATTAATAATATTTTAATATAATATAATAATATTGTATTTATAATTGACCTATATCTATTTAAATTTGAAAAGAATAAAGCGGTATAACTCGCTAGCTATTAGGTTAAGGGCTAATAAAGGTCAACACTCTTTTATACAAAATTCTATATTTTTCCATGATTATAAAAACAATAACCTTTGAATATCTATAACTGCCCCACCTATAAAAAACAAATACATTATACAATATATCCCTTCAAACCAGGTAATTTTAATACCGAAAAATTTGTTACCTAATTTGAATTTTGGAAGTTACAGTAAAATTCACAAGTCACCTGGACCGCCCTATATATATTAAAATTACACCGACTTACCAATATACCAAAATACCAACTCACTATAAACGTCAACGTGTTCGAAAAATACGGACCTTGAAAAAACACGCGACGCTTTATGGGGGGTGGAAAGAACGCGAATCGACCGACACTTTTACAGCCAGATTCGCGAGCAAAAATATCGTCGAACGGGAGATCAAAGGTTCAACTACAAGCATTATTGCCCGCGATCGCAACGAACAATACCGCCGCGGCTGATTCGCGACGCGTTTATCTTCGCTTTTATTCCCACCGTGCCGGAATTATTACTCGTTCAAAACAAATGTCCGTAGATTACGGGAAATATTTCATAATAATTGTGAATTACGCGATTACGCGGCGCGTAATGACCCGTTCAGCGGCAGCTGCGGAATCCGCTCATCAACCTAAACTTCGTATTAATCGCGACGTTAATATTAATCTCCGCGTTTGGCACGCAATCGGCGCACGGCGGACTCGCGCGAATTCGACGAGTTTACCGAACCCAGAATATGTTTCACGGCCAAATAAATTTCACGCGAATTCCCATGGAAGAGTGTTCGTAAGATTGTTTGAATCAGAGAGATGGATTTCGAAGTATTTTTGTGTCGAATTTTATTGGAGAAAATATATTAGGTACCTAAGTCAATATTAATTGTAATAATTCAGTTTATTTCAGCTTAACTCAGTTTATTTTAGTTTAATTTAGTTTGTTTTAGTATAATTCAGTTTGTTTTAGTATAATTTAGTTTGTTTTAGTTTAATTTAGTTTGGTTCAGTTTAATTCGGTTTATTTCTGTTTAATTCAGTTTAATTCAGTTTAATTCATTTTATTATAGTTTAATTCAGTTTGTTTCAGATTAATTCAGTTTAATTCAGTTTATTTCAGTTTATTATAGTTTAATTCAGTTTATTTCAGTTTAATTCAGTTTATTTCAGTTTAATTCAGTTTATTATAGTTTAATTCAGTTTATTTCGGTATATTTATTTTAGTATATTTTGGTGTCACAAAATGATCTACGTTTTTCAGGTAGAATTAACCGAGCGTTCGACCGTGGCCGCGAGCGCCCTGCAATTCCGAGTAGCCGTGAAACTCCCCGGCTTCCCGAAATTACGCGCTCGATTGCCCCCCTTGCAAAAGCGTCTCCGCCGAATACTTCTCCGAAAACTCGGGCAGCCCAGCGGGAAATATAAAAGTCCCGTCTACGGCCGTCCATTCATTCCGGCCAATTATCGCGTGCGGCCGAGTTCGGCTAATTACGCGGAGTCGTTAACACGCGTTCGTATTAATTACCCGGTGCTTTCTACGGGAAAGCGAGCGCCTCCGAGTTTTCGTTACGGCTGCTTGGACACGCGCACGCGCGCGCGCGCGCACGCCTCATCGCCGATAATTGCGGACCGCGTTCGAGCGATTCCGCGAGAGGTCGGGACAATGCTCTACGGGTCGAAACACGGGGCCCATTGTTCACGGCGAAATTGTGCGAACTTTTCGGATTTGTCCTATGGTGAAAAGAGGACGCGAGAACGGGGAAAGGGGAATTTAGGTTTGGAGCTAGAATTGGAGTTTAGTAGCATTGGTTTGTACGTTTGTTAATACATTGGTTTAGTAGCATTGGTTTGAATATTTTATTCGGATAATGTGTTGTTTATCGTGGATTATTCTGCATATTTATTCGAGCAGTTTTTCGGTGGATTAATTCTTTATTCGAATATTTTTTTGGTGGATTAATTCTTTATTCGATTAATTCTCTATTCGAACAATTTTTAATTCAAATAATTCTTAATTCGAACAATTCTTTATTCGATTAATTCTCTATTCGAACAATACTTTATTTGAACAATTTCTTATTTGAACAATTCCCTATTCGAACAATTCTTCAACTAATCATATAATAGTATTTACACTCTGGGTCCAAATGGACCCGGGTGCCACGCTAACCAATCCCTTGAACCAATCCTCGCTAATATTAACCTAACCTCACCTATCTTCAAAATATTTCAAATAACAGGAATTCGTAAATTTTGTTCTCTCTCTCTCTCTCCAAATAACCAAATATATTATTAAAAATTTCCAAACGGCATTTGACGCTCCGAAATGTATATAGCACGTGTATAATGCGGTACGGCAACCGTTCGCTGGTACCTGGAAAGTGGAAAGTACCACTGTATGCGGCTGGTCGGTTCGAAACGGTCTCGTTCGTGCGTGATCTGGTCCAACCGTGCGTTCCGCTGGAACCGTATGCAAATGAATACTAATTTGCACCGGTGGCGGACAGGATAACGGGGCCGGTTACGTGCACGCCGGATCCCCGGTGGTTCGATTTTCAAATTGCCGAATGGTTTTCGTGCGCCCGTTGCAGCTCCCATTGCGGTTAGGCTACTTATTTCCTCGCGACGAGCAAATTTTTTTCTTCGTCTTTCGTTCGTCTTGCCACGAAACTGTCGGTTCGCCGAACGTTCGCAAGCTGCTTCCGTCGAAATATCAGGGTGTCCCATAAGTTTCTTCCTTTCTTTTAAAGCGAAATAAAAAGAAGACTTTTTACCATTCACGAGAAAGGTTTTATTATTTTTTTTCAAATTTTTCTAGAATTAATCCTTCGCAGTCGAGTGGCGGCTCTGCGGCGCCATTAAAATTGTTGTAACACGTCATTGTCGCGCGTTATAGTTATTACTGTAGTGCACTAACTGTAGTACACTAGCTGTACTTTACGATTTCTATGCGTTTATAATTATAAAATTATGCGTTTATAATTATAAAATTATGCGTCTATAACCATAAAATTATGCGTTTATAATTATAAAATTATGCATTTATAAATAAAAAATTATGCGTCTATAACCATAAAATTATGCGTTTTTAAATAAAAAATTATGCGTTTACAACCATAAAATGATGCATTTACAACCATAAAATGATGCGTTTACAACCATAAAATTATCATACTTAAGTAAAGAGCGTCTCTCGGCGAATTGCGAGTTCTTCGCAAATTTCGGCCGATGTCGCGGGATTAAACCGAAACGAGGAGGAACTTCTTTCCCGGGGAACAATAAACGCCGGACCCGGAGAAAAAGGGGAACGTCAGATAAGAAGTTGGACCGCGTATCCGAATGGAATATTAAGTTAAATGGGAAACTCAGTGGCCTGCGAGACGGAGCCGCCCGCCATTTCGCGTCTGCCCGGCGTCCCTTAAAAGCCTCGCGCGCTACTCCTTGCGAACTTATAACGTCCGTTCGGGGGCCACGCGAATTAAATTATATAGCCTCAAGTTTTAAAACGCTTTTAAATCTAGACATTTCCATTTTTATTATCGCGCGATAATAATCAACGGGCGTCGCGCGATTATGAACCGTGATTATGGCTGAGGAAGTAATCGAACGTCTTCTAACACGATTTTACATTTTATAAATGTATATAATATTGTAATAATAATAATATGAAGCAGGTAGAAAAATTGAAATAATTCTTGTAACAATGTATATGAAATGTAGATAAAATGAAATATTTATTAGTTAAACCTTCAATTATTTCAGTCACTTCATCGAAAGAGAATGATTCAGCAGAAATAAATATTAAAATTCGATAGGTTCCTTTATTATATTTATTAACCCCTTGCCGTACCATTTTCTTCTCAGTTACTGCAATTAGAAATTTTTCAATTGGTAAAATTTCTTAAAGTAGACGGAACATTAATGTTTATTCCAAGTCCGACTATACTTAAACGCTAAAATATTGATAACAAGGGATTAGAATTTTATACTTAATAATTTATTATTTTCCAGTTCCACTAAATATTGACAACAAGGGATTAGAATTTTATACTGAATAATTTATTATTTTCCATTTCCACTAAATATTGATAACAAGGGATTAGAATTTTATACTGAATAATTTATTATCTTCAATTTCCACTACGAGTCGGACACGTCAAAGCACAGTAAAGGGTTAAGCAATCGAATTTTCCTTTTCTCTAACGAACATGTTTCAATTTAACGAGTTCATTTAGTTTTTTAAAATATACTATTGCAGAAACGTGTACAGTCTAATCACAAGACACGGGCGCGCATTCTGCTCGCAGCTTTCGACGATCGCCGGATTATCGATTGCTGAATCGGTCGAAACGCGACGGCTTAAACAAATTTCGCGTCCACCGGCGATTCTAATTACGCGACGAAACGGCTTTGCGAGCGACCGCGTGGGCGAGCATCCGACGATGCGACATATCCGATGCGACGTCCGATTAAGCTTCCGATTGACACGAAAATACGAGCGCTCGACCGTTGCGAAATCCTTTTGCATTTCTTTTTTTTTGAATGCCGAGGTTATGTCAGGTTATGTCATTCAGTTGCATTTCTTTCCGCTTGCGAAATATTATGAATTTATATATCGTTATGTGTTGCGCATGCTCGGCTAATATATTAGATAAATCGAAAAGTAATTTGTTGGCGAAAAACGTTTAGTTATTAACAATAGACCCACCAAGTCCGTCCACAATTTTTCTTCTAAAATTTTTTAGGTTATGAAGACTCTAATGGTGACCCTAAGGCACCACTAAAATTGTTCTATTGCGTTACAAAATAATTTTTATAACAATAAGGTTTAGATTTAAAAAATTGTTGAATAGTAGAACTGTTGCTATGAGTTACAAGAAACAATTTCATGTACATTTTGTTATATAAAATGGAAATGAGCCAGGGAAATTATTTCACATTTACAGTCAAAATGTTTTCCAGTGCAAATTAAATGGATATCACGATCGAAGCATAAGTTATAATAAAAATGGCAGAAAGTTTAAATAAATCCAGTCTTGCTATTGTTTTAAAGCAAAACGCCCTGTTCGGTAGATTTAATATTAAAAAAATTCTACATTCAATAATCAAATTAAAATCGAACACCAATAACAATATTCTTCAATATCGACAACAATTTATCGATAACTTAATCGACAGTAAACCTTAACTAAAAATACTATTTCGATTAATATGTCCAACGATTAATCGTTATTTCGCGTCTTGTGTCAAACAGACTGCGCGGAGACGTAAAAGCGAGACGGAAACGAGAGCCCCGCGAAACGTTTCTATAATAGCGATAGCCGCGTCCCCGTCAAGATTGACATCCTCGAAACGGCGAACGATGAAACGCGGCTGGTATTCGGTTCGATTCGATTCAATCCGGAGCGGTGTCGTCTGCAGCCCGTGCACCTGTTGCGAGAGAGACGGCCGCCGAAATAATGGCCGGCCGACCGACACAACTGACACGCCGGCACGCGAATAATCTCGTATCGAGAAAGCCACTTCGCCGGCCGGCCGGAAACAGATAAACAATATTCGTCGCAGCGGCCGTGCCGCGCCGATCTTCCGTCGATTGTTAATTATCGTCGCGGGCCGCTGTCATACCGTACGACGACCGTGTAATTGGAACGAAACGGTTTAGCAAGTTGGCAGTGTCCTCGGTGACGTTTTAGTTGCTCGATACGTTTAAAGGGGAATGAAATTGTAAACATTTTTAGTTGGTTCTGTTGTGACATTTTATTTAATTTTTCATTTTATTTTATATATTTTATTTAATTTTGTATTTTATTTTATATGTTTTATTTAATTTTCTATTTTATTTTATATATTTTATTTAATTTTTCACTTTTCTGGTCGAAGAGACAGGTGCAAATCTACTGAAATTATTATAGAGGAGATTCCACTATATTTAATAAATATCGCATATTTAATTTTATATTTTAACTATTTTTTGTAATATTTCATTAATATTGTTATTCTGCTTTTGGGAAATTCTTCGATTCAATAAGGAAATTCTTCGATTCAATGATAATAAGATGAAATTCCTAACCTCACATTGCGAATTCGCATTAAATTGAAAGATATCATGAAACTTTATTAGAAATTAGTGAATTTTATTTACAAACGAATGAATCTTATGTGTAACAAAGTGCACAGCAATTTATTAATATCAATTTAAACTGTTAAAAATTAAAAACAATCCTCAAAAGGATCAGATTTTTAATGCAAAACTTGCAGTACCAAAAAATACATCGCGGGCGATAAAAATATGCGAAAAGAGTTTTCCGTGGGAATAAAAGGGCCGTTATAGACGCATAGAAAATCGTCCATAGAAAATCGACAATAGAGTCGGACCATCCACGGGACAGAGGAAGATCGAATCAGATTTCCGATCGTCGACCCTCCGCGATTTATATTGCCGTCAACGTTGGCACAAACGCTGACAAATTCACCAATTTGTTTCCGCCTTTGAAATCACGGAATTTCGAGCGTCCCGAAAGGGACCATTTTTTTTCTCCAGCCCGGCTGGATCAGTGGGAGGGGGGGGGGGGAGACAGTGGAATTTCCGGGATGGTATCAGGTGTTTCGGGACGAAGACGATTTCAGTGCAAATTACTGAATTACAAATTAGGATCGTGAACCGATGGACCTTCGTGCAGGAGGGGGGGGGGGGGGGGGGGTAACGATGCGATTTCAGACCGTTCGGATGCGATGGTCGAATAAATATTCACCGAACTCGATTATAAAGGGTCGTTTGATTGTAAAGGGACTTTCGATAAGAGCTGCTGATAGATTTTGCAAATGAAACGAATTTGGAAAATTGAACAAATTTTTATCGTAACTTTTGGCACGAATTTGGTTTACAATTATTTTTGTATATTACACGTTGTATATTATGATGTAATATATTTAATATAGTATATAATATTTTATTCAGCTCGGCCAACGAATTCGCCTAACAATTGTTTATAACGTTACAAAATAACCGGTAATGTTCCGAATATATATTTGGCTCACGTCTGACCGAACAAATAACGACAAAATGGCGGAGAGCCGATCATTGCCGCGCGTGTTTGTATTCCCGGCACGATCGCCGGCGAACAAATTACGAGTGCAATTTATTTTGTAAATTAGAGGCCGGAATTGACGAAGCAGTCCGCCGCCACACGTGTGATCGATAGCTGAAAGCACGGATAGTGATTCCGGCAATTTCGAAACAATAACGAACCAATGGCGCCGGAGTAATATTGCTAAACAGAGTAAATGCAACGGGTTTTACAAACTGTACATTTTCTCCGAGGATATTCTGGAACGCAATAATTTTTCTCAATTTAATTATCTTTCGCTAAAGTTTGCAAAATATATTTGTAACGCAAATTTTAGGTTATGCTATTAGGTTATATTATACAAGGTCGGAGGGTTAATTACTGTGGTGGTCACCGCGGCGACGGCTACGGAATCTTAAGCTTCTCGAGGGCTGAAGAATGTCGGGGAAGGGTTGAGAAGGGAGAACGTTAGGTGCGGCGAGCGGAATTCAAGGGCGCTCTCGGTATCGAAATCAGCGTTTTCGTTCTGTTAGCCATTCAAATCAGGATTTCCATTTAAATGTCCGTGTACCGAAGAAGAAACGGGAAGAGAGAGAGAGAAAAAAAGGGAGAGAGAAAGAGAGAGAGGCGCTCCTTAGACGGTCGACCCTCCCCCGGCCCTCCTTCGTTTTCTTCTTCGCGGCGGACCGGCGGCAACGTGATTTTTTGGTTCGTTAGACCCTTTGGTAGCGGGCCGCGGGTAAACTCGATTTACTTTCGGTGAATTTCATTTCACGCCTGCCACGAGGAGGCCCTCACCACGCTCGAACGTATCCGGAACTGGCCTGGTAATCTCTGCCTCCTTAACCCCTTCCCGTACTTTAGCGAGTCAGACTCGCGATGAAGATTTTTGCCCAAACATGAATATCGCGAGTCAGACTCGCGCACAGTTACTTGGGCCGAACATAAACATCGCGAGTCAGACTCGCGAACAGATACTTGGGCCAAACATAAACATCGCGAGTCTGTGTTGCGAACACATACTTGGGCCAAACGTAAACATAACAAGCCGAGCTCGCGGACTGATTTTTTGCCCGTTACGCTCGCGACTGAATGATAGTTCCTCTCAGTACCTCAGAACGGTTAGTCACGATTCTTGTCGTTGCTGTTACGAAGCAGTTCAATTATTAAAATTTAAGACAGAAAAAATTTAAGTTAGAACTTACAAGCTGCAATAATTTTTTTGTTTTTTTCAATGACCTTGTGTAATAGTAACACAGTAGTAAGGATCGCCTGTATCCAAACGCAAAGTATCGAAACAACGAGTGACACTCTCTTCGAGTTCGTTTCAAAGTTTCGAGTGGCATAGCGTAGCCGTGTGGACTCGGACGAGTTTTTCGGTGGAAGGCGTGTGAAGGGACCTTAAAAGAAAATGGTTCGTTTCCTGTTGGCCAAGTCTGCGTGCATAATTCAAGGGTGGACCGGTATATCGATTGAGTCGCCTCTTTCCACTTGTACCGCTTTCCTTTCCCGCTTTCCTGGGACGGCAAAGAAAATCGACCGAAAAGCAGAGAAAGAAAGAGAGAGGGAGAGGGAGGAGAGTGGCAACGGTTGAAAGATTCACAAGCCTCCTGTACGAGCAACCGAGTTTGTCAAGTATTCTCGACGACGGTCGAAAATTAGCGTAACATCTGCGCAAAAAAGCGGAAACTCGTTCCTCGAGAGTTTCTTTTCGCAGGAACTCTTTGCGATGTTCGTGGACAAGCAACACTTTATATCTCTTCTTAACAGTTGTTAATCCTTTGCACTCGAATGGTGACTCTCGGGCATCGTTAAAATTATTCTATTACTTTGCAAATAATTTTTATAACAATAAAGTTTAGATTCGAAAAATTAAGGGTAAAATATAAAATATAACATAATCATAAAAATTAAAGGTAAAATGTAAAATATAACATAATCATAAAAATTAAAGCTAAAATATAAAATATAACATAATCATAAAAATTAAAGGTAAAATGTAAAATAAATATAATCATACCCTTTAAAATTTTTCCTTGTTGAACTGTGACTCTAAACGACTACAAACATTATTATTATTAATATTACAGTCCCTGCTCGTCTACGCATAGTTCGTTCCAGCTCGCAACCACAAAGATATCCAGGTATATTTATTTAATCGCTATCTTTCCCAAAAAAAGACCAACGCTAGGGTCGGGAGCGAAACGATAAGGCCGATAACTCATATTTTCACTTACGCCCGCAGGTTTCCCCCCTTTCGAAGGGCGATCTTTTCCCTTTTCTTCCGTGCCGTTTGCAGAGAAGAAAGACGGGGGTTGTTCCTTGGAATTTTCGCGCACGCGAGCGATTTCACGCGGCGCGACGCGTGTCACCGCGCTATAAAGGTCTTCCGTTTGATCGGAGAGACCGGGTTGTGGAAATCGCCTGATCGAAAGAGAAGAAGGAAAATTGCTGGGCCATGGAGCGGCGGAGAGAAGGGTATCGAAAGGTTGCTAGGTGAAAGAAAAAGTAGATGAGATCGACCCTTTTGGATTAGATCGACCGGGGCCGTTCCGCTAATCGCGTCTCGAACTTTCCGAGAAACTGACTGTGGGATCGACCGGAGTGGTATCATCCCAATTAGGTCTCCCACAGGGCTCACGGACTATAGTGAAGAGCTATCCGGGCCTGGGATACTATGATTGGCCAGACGAGTTTTATAAAACAGTGCGTTTCGTGCTTTGTGATTAAGTATTAAGTAATTATTTGCGAAAGAGGCTATGAAAAGTTACTCTTGTTACTATTTTGTTTTATTTTCTTTTTCTTCCGTGCAACACTTGACGAAGTGTTTTCTCAAAAATACGCCTTCTTTTCGCTTGATTTTTCTCTTCCTTCTTTTTATATTTATATATATTAAAAATATTATTATCGGCTTTTCTCCTCGATCGGTAGCCATGGTAACCCTTAATTTGACATCTATTATTGAGATAAATGTATTAAATTGTACCACAAGCTTCGATATTATTATATAAATTTTTAAATATTAAATACCTTTCGCGATTAATAAGATAAATAAAATCAAAATTTATGACCGGTCGATAAAGTGTTAACCTTTACTCCGATCGTCACTTTTATAAAATAACACATAAAGCGGTCGCCTTGGACGTAGTATCGAAGATGCGTGGACACGGATCGTTAATTGCCAGTCGCGCGTTTTTCACGTGCCGCGCGTGTACTTTAATGCTCGACCAAAACCGCGATCAACGTTTTTTCCGCGCGCCTTGCATACACAGCCCGCAAGCGATCCGTTTCCGCGACGACTACGAGCAGCGGACACGAGAGACCGGGGGTCGTTAACAGTCCGCGGATCGGATACTTTGTGTCGGTTAATTGGCGCTATTCGATCGGCAAATATCAATAAACACGCCGGTGCGCGCGCCGGCTATTAGAAGCCGGGGAAAACCAGCCGGACGGCGTCGCGAACGAGTAAATAGAAGTAATCAGAGGAAACGTCGACTTTTGAAAAAAGATATACGATTTAATATACTCACATAAAAATCCGACAGAAAATAGATATACAGTTTTATATATTTACTTAAACAGCCGACATTTCATAGTAAATTTGCATGTTCATCGATCATCCGCCGGCGACAGAGTCAATGTACAATGTATTAGTATCAACGTTCGAGCGATTCCTGACGAACTCTGCTCTCGGCCCTGGGCCCCGGGCGCGTAACGAAGCGGGAAGATTAATGGACCGTTCCCTCGCCGGATAAATGACAAAAGAGCGTCGTCGTGTCGAATATTAGCGAGATCCTCGGAGGCGACAGCAGCGAATTATCGGTCGCTGATCGGCGCGCGGTGGGACAAAAGGTAGCCGAAACCGGCGAGAACACTTGACATAACCTAACAACTGTATTTGTAATGAACAGTTAATTCACGTACCAGTAGATTATTTTGAAAGCGGCCATTTGTAATTTAATTGAGATATTTAATCCTTTGCATTCGAGTGGTGACTATGAGGCACCGCCAAAATTGTTACAGCATGTTTCAAAATAATTTTTATATTATTAAAAGATTTTTAAAATTATTGGAAGTATAATTGCTGTTGCATGAGTTACGAGATTCGATTTCATAGGCGTAAAATATATTTTGTTATATAAAATTAAAATGCTATATGTGAGAAGAGTTATTTTAGAATTATAGTTAAAATGGCTTCCAGTAATATTATTAATATTGTCGAGTTAATATTGTTAACATTGTCGAGATAAAATATTGTTCTATAATTCTCTTTCTTTTTCGATAATCTAAACATTTTGAAACTTGGAAATATGATTTTATTTCCACTGAAATTACAATTTAAATAGCCAATGGTATACTAATCAAACAGAGTTATACTAATCAAACAATCTGGTACTATTAATTAACTAATAGCACCAGAATATTCCCTATCATATGCAATTTGAATCTACTCCGAAGCATTTTTTGTCACGAGCAGCAATAATCTCATAAATCAAGACAATAATACCATAGTAAACCACCCTGTATATTTTGTTCGACGATGTTATCAATTTTCAATACAAATTGATTGGAGTCAATGCTACGGTTTCCCGGCTATTCTCTTTCGAAACTTCGAAATCCGTCACATCGACAGCCGCCGTAAACCTAGTGTTAACGGAGTTAGGTCCCGAGGACCCCCGGATCCGACGCCATAAATTCCATCTCCCCCTTGTTGGCGTCCAAGCTACCTGACCCTGGTTTTGTCACCGACGAGGGGAACCCCGGGATTTCGGGCCAGATTCCAAACCCGGTGCACATCGAATTCGAATAAATTCGACTCGACCATCGAGTACCAAAAACGTCCTTAACACACATTCGTTGGGTAATTTGTTCCACCGTCATTCACAAAATGTCGGCGACTTTTGACGCCACCTATAGAAATGACATAGTTTGTATAAAAACAATGTAACCTAAAAACAACGTAAGGTAAAAATAATTTCTTCTCTTTGCTCCCTGTTAAGGTTATGTCTGCTTTAAGTTGAAGAAGAATTAAATGCACGAAAAGGTTGAAATTAATTACTGAAAACACAAAGCTATTATTCGCCTTTTTATCAGATGAATTTAATTATTTTAGAATCTATAATTTGATAAATAATCAATGTTTATTGTAAATTGTAATTCGGTGTATTAAGCTGTTTAATATGTAATATAATGTATAATATAATATTATGTTTCATATATAATATAACGTATAATATGATGTTTAATTTTAATATACAATATAATATGTATAATATAATCCTTGATACATAATATAACTATTTAATCCGGCGCATTAAAATTGCATGCAATCTCAGACGCCTCGGGCCATTTCGACCCAGTTCATCAAAGGCTTCTATCTCTCGACCGTCCAGCTTAACCTGTCACTTAACGATGATATATCTGATAATTCAATAAGAAAAGATGCGAGCGAACCCAAGCATTTCCATTTATAAAATCTTCGGGAACGTCTCCTAGAACATCGTGCTATACTAAATTGGCGGAACGGGAGCAGCTGTCAGGTATTTACAAGTTGCATTTCGATCGTAATTGCCGCATAATGATCGAGATAACACGCGTTTCAGTGCCGTCAGTATGACCGAACTTTTTACCAGAATTAGGTAAAAAAATTAATCGACGACTAAACGATTGACTTAATACTGTTAATTATTAATTAACGATTACACAATCAGTGCTTTCATAATTACTGGATACCACGTCGATTTTAATTAAAGCACAGAGTATACTCGTCGATCACAGTTAACTGGTTAATATAACCTAGACATAACCTAGAATAATGAAAATAATTTTCAATTCAGCTAGAAAAAGGTGTTACACTATTTCAAATGTTTATTTACATACATTCATCCGCGATTGCGAGTCGAAGACGTCAAGCCGCCGACGCATCCGTTAGCAAGATCGCGGAAGAATCGTTCACCGGGAAAAGATAAAAGGGAACCCCACACTCCAGGACAAAACCCCGGGAATAAAAGGGGAATAAAAGAAGATCTCTTGTTAGACCAGCAAAAGAAGCGCGGGGAAGAAAATCTCGCGGGCGTGCAGGGCGAAATCTATTATCGGCGGAATTAGCGGTGCCCGGGGGCCCACGTATTTCGGCGACACACCCTTTGTCTATGGGCTAACGATACCGGGGGATCGCCGGGGATATAAGGGTTGCCGGCGTACGCGGCGCCGCGCGTTGTAGCTCCCCCTCGCCAAACATCAGACTCGCGTTAGTCGTCAGAAATCAGAGGGGGATATCCGGTGGCAGCCGGAGAAACCAACCCCGGGGGGAATCCCCGCGGTGCTCTTCGGTGCTCCTCCTGTATCGAGTTTCCTCGATAATTCGATCGCCGTTCCGTTCCGCGTCCGACCCGGCCGCCGCGCGACGCTCGCTTCGATCGACCGGCTACGTTTCTTCCCGCGGGAGGAAACCTCGAGAATGGACCAGACGAGGTTCCTGGCGCCGTTTCGCGATTTTCTATTCCACTATACGCCCGATGAAAGATTACTCTTTATTCTTCGCAAGCATCGCTTTTATATAGTTGTTAGGTTATGTCAGGTTATATGTTCTATGTATCGCTTTTATATAGTTGTTAGGTTATGTCAGGTTATATGTTCTATGTATCGCTTTTATATATTTGTTAGGTTATGTTAGGTTAAGTTCTATATATCGCTTTTATATATTTGTTAGGTTATGTCAGGTGAAGTTATATGTATCGCTTTGATATATTTGTTAGGTTATGTCAGGTTATGTTCTATATATCGCTTTGATATATTTGTTAGATTATGTCGGGTTATGTTCTATATATCGCTTTTATATATTTGTTAGGATATGTCAGATAAGTTCTATATATCGTCTTTATATATTTGTCATCTTGCCAAGCGTTTCTCAACAATTCTTGAAATAAAACCATGATAACGACGTTTTAAAAATCAGTTTTGATTAGTCAAATTTTATTTGTAATATCCGATATCATTAATTTGCTGAGCTATTAGCACTAAATAATTCTAAGCTATTTTCACTCGACTCTTCACTCTCGTCATCAAAATTTGCTATACTATCTGTAATTATTAATAGTTGTATATAACAATAAAACAAATTCATTACGATCCGTTCTTGTAGCTTCCATTGCTATTGTGACCAGCTATAGTATAGTACTTAGTATAATTTATGCATGTGAAATCGAGTCTTGTGACTCGTAAAGCTGTTACACTTTTAACAGAAGGGTCATTAATAATGTCAAGATTATTTTGTTAATTATATAACAATTTTCATTGGCGCTTCAGAGACGCCACTCGAGTGCAAAGGGTTAATATTTATAGAAAGATTACCATAACAGCAGCACCCTAAAACATACTAATGACCAAAAAATCACTATGCAGAATTAGAAGAAAATAACGCAAGTGCAATGTACCGCGTTAAGTACAACCGATATATACATTAAATTCACAAGGAAGCCAGACAACATAGCTTTCGCTTTCCGAGTCGCTTTTACAAAGCACAGTCTGTTCGAAAGACAGAGTATACGCAGCCGTATATTCCATTTCGTTCACCTGCACGGTGTGCCCGACGTTTAATAAGAACGTTTCAAATATTTGGGCGGCGGCGTGCGTTTTATGCGAGCGTGTAATTTCAACGGTGACATCGAAAAGCACGAAGAATTCATTTCGGCGGACACGGTTTTGCGAGAGTGAGAGCGAGAGAGGTAACTCGCAATTATCGTCGACGAACATAAGGTAGATGTATACGGGGACGCCACGCGATTCGTCTGTGGTCCTCTGCTGTCCCGGCGAATCTGACAACTGGTTAATTTCCGGCGCATGTCAGCGCCAGGTGCTGCCGCCGTTTCATGCACGAATCGCACAAAGATGTCAGATGTTGCGAATACCGGTGCCCGCCGAACGGTGAACATAGCTCTACACTCGAATATCGCGCAACAATAGCGGCGCTAGTACACGCGCGGACGGCTCGAATTAAATACGGTAGATCGTGCGTGAACCGTAGACACGATTGTCCTTTACAAACTGATGGAAATTATGAATCGATCGACCGGTAAATTGTCGTAAATGATAGTTTGTAATTGACTTGGTATTTTTTTAGTAACAAAGGTGGTCGGTGCTGTACTTCCATTAAATTGCTGTGTACGAAATGATGGATTTTTAAGTGTACATTTAAAACTGCTTATCTTTTTTCAAAAGCTGTTTATTTAAGTAAAGTATGCTACTTTAATGCAATTTTTCTATGCAATTGTCAAATTTTCTGTGTAGAAACTAGGTTATGTCAAAAACAAAAGCTTAACGAAGATATTAAGACAAATAAAGAAACTAGTATTACAATCTCTGCTTGCCTGCAGTTTTCGATTTTTAATAGAATAATTTAATAATTAAATTGAATTTAATAATTATCGTTACAGTCCGACATAAAGAATGTTTTCAAAAAACTTTATCATTCTCACAAATAGCAAAATTAACAGCAGTCGTCATACTATACCCTCCAATAAATTGGAATAATTTAGTCCGATTTTAAAAGAGTTATACCGTTCACAAATGCGTCAATACATTTTCCACACGCAATACACATGCACCGGAGATTTTGCGATGAGAAATTCTTGAGGCAATATTTTACATGTGAAAAAGTCTCGAGGACGGTTTTTTCCGCAGGTATAGGGGAGGAGACGTTAATTAAAAACCGAGATGGCGCGGCGTAGAACCATCGTAAATACGATCTCCCCCCAGGGGGGGAGGAGAGTATCGGGAAACCACGAACGTACACGGGCGGGTGTCTCGATGGCGTCTAAGGTCTTCTTTACTAAGCATCTAAAACTGTCAGCCGCAGACCCTTATGGCTCTCCCATAAATTCCATGGGGACGATCCCCCCCGAGCCGAAGATTCCCGCAAGATGAATACTCGTAGGCGTGGTTACGCGCGCAAATAGATATAGCCGGCCGCGCAGGAAGCGGCGGCCGTGTGTTTCGTAGGGCCGAGCGCGAAACGGACTAAGCGACGCGGCTTGATGGAGCGCGGGGCATTAAGCGGGTGAATCTGCCTACGAGCGAATTACGGGGGATTAACATTACTCAGAGACCGTAACACCGGTGAATGCGCCGGGTTACCTCGGTTTGCCCGCCGCCGCCGCAGCGAACGCCGCGATGAACTCTACGACGGCTGAATGAAGTCTGCGCGACCGGGAACGCTTTAAATCCACTTGCCCCGGCTGCGTCTGATGATCCCCGGAACCTCGGGCTCTTTTCACGGGAGGCCCTTGCCCCCGCGCAAATGCGCGAAACAGTTCCGAAACTTGGTCGTTTAGTCGGTGAAAAGCTGCTCCCCACCTGCCGCACGTATCTCGTGGCAATAATCATTTATTTTATCCATTGAACATCATACCCATCTGGTTAGATGATTAACCCTTTGCACTCGAGTGGTGACTCTGTGCCACCATTAACCCTTTGGCTACGGCAGACTTAATAATATAATTAGAAATATTCAAAATATTGAATTCTGTTACATTATACCAATGTTACTTGAAGTGAACAATAATATTAAACTTTTTTACAATATATAGAGCATAAATATTACACAATATATAATTAATCAAATTTAATAATAAACGGGGACGAAATTTGATCTTGACGCCTATTGGCGCCTACAGTACCGGGAAGCCAATGCGTGTCGGACGCCAATAGGCGCCAACAGTAGTCAAAGGGTTAACCGGTTAACTGTGATCGACGAATATACTCGTCGTGGCTCGATTCCGGCGACACGAAACTGCGCGCACTTTTAAACGAGGCCGCCACAGTTAACTGGTTAATAAAGGATTCGACGCACGAATCCGCCGAACCGAACACAGTCAGCAGGTATCCGATAAGTCACCTGCACCACACGCGGGCTACGCGTCCGAAACGCGTAAGCCAGCGCGCACCCGACACCCCTCGCCGTCACCTGGCCCCTCGGCGTATATGATTAACGGAACGCGCCCCGGCAATTATCAAGATCGAACACACGATCGTTATCGATCCGTAAGCGAGAACCCCGAAGGACACGTCCGCGGAAAGGGAAAGGGTTATCCGGGAGCGAAACGGCACAGCAGCCGGAGGGAACACTGTCCCCCCTACCCTACCCCCACCCTACCCCCACTCCCCCTCCCTCCTCTCTCCACCGTCCGCGTGTGTCCAATTTATGGTCTACATCGATTACGATACCCTCAACGACGGTGGCCGACACGGATGATTATCTTAATGATTATGTAGACAACCCGCGTCCCCGACGAGAGACGCCTGAATTAACGAGAGACGTCGAGGAGGGAGGGAGGGGAGGGAGGAAAAAAAGGGTTCGCGATAATAAATTGGAATCCGGACGAGTCTAGTCGCTGCCGGCCAGGCCGTCGACCATCGTCGGCTCGAATGCTTCGTGAACTTTGGGGGGGAGAGAGTGTCGGAAGGAATATTTGCTGACGAGAACGGCGGGGATGATGCTTTCTGAATGCTGCGCGACCATGATTCAACCCTCCGGCGTGTGGAAAGTCGGGTGCGACGCGAATCTGATAGCGGGAGAATAGTGGAAAATTTTTTCGGGGGAAAGAGGAGCGAGATGAGGGAATTTTAATCTTGTTTGAGGTTGAAGAAAATGTCTGAAATTGATGAAAATGTCTGAAATTGAATTTTATCTTACTTGACATTATTTATCTTTAATAATATACGAACACAGTGGTAAATAATAATATATTCGAATCATACTGTTCGGGGAAAAGAGAAGCGAAATAAAGGAATTTTAAAATTGTCTGAAACTATTTAAAATGTCTGAAACTGAATCTTATCTTACTTGACATTATTTATCTTTAATAATATACGAACACAGTGGTAAATAAGGTAATAACATTACTTCGTCCTATAGCATATTTAGATCGAAGTATAAAGCACCATAACCTTAAAATGCACCCGTTCCAAGCTTTAACTCTCTGATGTAGAAAGTCGTATGCGACGCTAGCAAATTTGATAGTGGAAAAATAGTGGCAAATCTTTGGGAAAAAGAGAAGTGAAATGTCGAAATTTTATACAATAAAGTGCACATTATTTATATGGAATTGACTTTTATGACTGGAACCAACAATTTTACTTTAACTAATTATTTTAAAAATAAATGTCGTCAACGTAAAAATTACATTGGAACGTGACAAAACAATTTCAGCGGTGCCTCATACAAAGGGTTAATACTAAGCCAACAATACTTTCCATTTTTTCCCACGAATACACGAAACTCATCAAAACACTGTTATTCAACCACAAAGTTATTGCGCTCTAACTAAAGTCAGTCCGCGGACGGTCGAAACCAGACCGGACGAGAAAAACACGCCGAAATAAATATATCTGAAACCGAGCAAGAGAGAAACAAGCTGTACAGTATGAGTTATTGATCGGCGTCGAATCGAGATTCACGATGTACCTGTTTCGAAGATCCACCCCGAGCGCCGTATTTCCTCCGTCGTCTTTTCATAGTAATCACGAGTGGATATTAAAACATAGTATCGCCGTCGTGTGCACGTGTATCGAGGCGGTGACCGTAATTCAAGTAGGAGATGCTCGTTAACTAGGCGCGAGCGTAATCGCGCGATTCCAGTTTCCAATTTTTCGAGCGGAGCAATTACGGCTGGCGGACGATGAACCCGGCCGGATAGCGTTGCTGCACAGTGGATTATTCATCCCCGAATTTTTATATAGATTTTTATAGCCGAGAAAGTATGTTTTGGCTGAAAATATACATTAAATACGCGGTTGAACTGTGTAAAACTGCATTTTCTGTACTTTCGGGATTAATATATAATTATATACAATAATATATAGTCAATTAAAAAATATTAGTTAATTGTGTCAAGTCTGACAATGTTTCTGCTAATTTGTTAATGTGTAATTTGATTGTGTAAGTTTCTTTTAGAAGAATTTAATTAATATATATTTGAGGGCTGTAAATGAATTTGCAACATTTTCATAATTCGTCGATTGTATAAGTTATTTAATTATAATTATGAATAAGCATCGCTTAAAATATATTTTGTATTAATATTATAAATAATAAGACGTATTATTTATTTTGGTAAGAAGTATGTTTTCTAATGAACATGATGCACAGGTGATGTATAAGGTAAAACTGCTATATTTTTCGTAAGTAATAAGTCCTGCATCAATATAAAAGGCGCCAAGGTGATTCTTTCAAATTTTGACGATCTTCCTCGACAGATGGTAAATCTAACCTCTTAAATTCTGTTTACACCGTCGACAGTTTACCTAAATCAGTGCACGGCGCACTTTAACAAAGCCTCATCCAACATACTTTCCTGATGAAACGAAATTCTCTTTTTCATTTTTGGTAAAATAAATCAATTATTTGTTCCACATTCTTTTATAACAGCATAATAATCTCTGGTCGCGCATCAGAAATTCTTTTTCCAAAATGGCCGCCACCTTTGTCTATGGAAATTGGACTCGCGCCACTTTCATCGAACTTTGATCGTCGTCGATTTTAAATTGAAGAGTTATAGATGAAAAGTTTACACTAAATTAAATACATAAATAATAATCGCGTGCTGGGTACGAGAAATTCTATTTCCAAAATGGCCGCCACCTATGTCTACGAAAAGGTTATGTGTACAAAGGCTGGAACTAGCGCCACTTTCGTCGATTTTTATTTAAATTAAATACAACAGTTACGCAATATTTAATTTTTAAAAAATGAATTTAATCTCTGTGATAAAATAAAATAAACGCTTCAGATGTCAGACATATGGGATTTCATGCACAGAATGTTTTTTTCCCCGCGGTGGTGCGCGGATCCGACGCGCTGTACACCGCGCAAATAATTGACGAGACTTTCGACTGGCCCCACCGCCCGTCCGCCCCCCTAGTCACCGAATCTCTTTTCCGGGGTCCGGCCCGTGTATTATTGACCGACTGCGCACATATTTCTCGGGACGGTACGTGATCCACGAATATTTCACGAGCTTTCGTCCATTAAACGGCGCTCGGGTCTCGGCGCGTCCGGCGTCTCGCTGTAGCCGGGTAAATCCGGTTTTAATGCCACCGGCCAGCGCCGGGGTTATCAAGGCTGCAGACAGACCAAAGAGGAGCAGAGGAAAAAAAATGATTCGTTTCTTGAGCTGGCAGCCGGGCGTGTTCCCGGGCATTAGATTCGCGTTAGACCGGACGAAATCGTTAAAGGGGGATCTCTCGCGGCTGCTCGATTCTTCCAGACGCCGTAAAAAAGAGTGTTCGCCCGGCGAAGGATCGGCTTCGACGCGTCGTAAGAACAGATGGGATCCTGTAACGGTTATCCGATCGATTGTCGACGATAGCTTCTAATAACGCGGCCCGCCGGCGTTTGAATAATTGTCCTCGTCGCAATTGCATCGTGTGCAGATTTATTTTGATTAAATCTATTCTACTAAATATAAACATTATTAATTTCTTCCACGTCGGAATAAAGACAAATTCATCCCTTGTCAAAGTCTAGAAACAAAAGTACATAAAAAGACGATATAATGAACAAAAACTGTATAGTCCTATTATTAAAAATATTAAGAACAAATAATTTATAATAATAAATATTAAGGATAATCAACGCAATATAAAAGGAGTTTTAGTGCAAGGGTTTAATGAAAATTCGACTCCAGCTCGAGGTTATACGTAAGCACGACGCGGTAAAAAACTTAAGGGACGCCCCAATATTTATTGTACTATTTTGTCGAACACGCGTGGCATAGCGCGGCGAAGACAACAACGGTGCCGGCGCGAAAAGTGGAAACCAGGAAGCCGAGCGGGTCACGGGAGGAACGAGAAGAATGGCGATATTTCAACGAGGGCGAACTTTTTAGCGAGATTACCGACCGATGATAATTCAACCGCGTTGCTGCGGCCAGGGGAGGGGCGGAGGGGGAGATGGAATTTCATTTCAATTCCGCGATCTCACCCCTGCGGTTCGTGTTCCAGGGGCTGTAAGTGACAGTGGCGCGGGACCGAAAATCTGACCCGAACGTCGAAAATCACGGATCGAAATTACTGCCGTCGAGTTTTAAGGTTATTTCGTCTGAAATAAATGGAATATCAAGGATCGTAGTTGCCTGCGAAGGTATTCGGATTCACCAAGTTTTTGATTTCAAAAAATGTTGTCATTATTTAATTAATACTAAGTTTCCAATTTTCAGAAATATTGTCGCTGTTTAATTAATTATTTTGGACGCTGTGAGACTTTTATATTTGACAATATTCGTAAAAATATTTGGTCTATGTTTCTGATTTTCAGAAATATTGTCGCTATTTAATTAATTATTTCGGACGCAGTCTATGAGACTTTTATAATTTAAAATTTAAATAAATATTCGCGAAGGTATTCGAAATTACTAAGTTTCTAATTTTCAGAAATATTGTCGCTACTTAATTAATTATTTCGGACGCAGTCTACGACACTTTTACAATTTACAATATTCATAGCAACGGCAGGCACTCGTTAAACATTACCAAGTGTTTCTCTAAAATTTTTCCTTTTTTAAAATCACATACCAATTAAATTAAGCTGAGAATACTTATAAACATCTAATATTATATCTAAAATTTATATAAAATTTATATCTAATATTATATTTAAAATGGCATCACGACCATCTTCTTTAAGTAACAAAATTCTTAACAAGGACAACAAATAATTTCCACTGTCCCAACACACCCAACACAATACCCAAGTTCGATATAAAACGATCATCATCCTGTCGTAGCTGTCGATGCGAGGAAGAAAATACGTTTCCCGTTGACTACCTCCGAAGCAATTCATCAAAATGGAAATTCTTCTAAATATCCGAAGTGTCATATGCGACCGTCTCCGGTAGGCAACAAAATATTCAGCGAAGCAACGTGTTCAGCCATAAGAGAGAAACACAGAGACAGAGTGTGAGAGAGAGAAACAGTAGCTGCGACAAGAGGCGCGGAGGTAGAGGGGAGACACGAAGGGTAGAGCGGAGAGGTAGCGGACAGGGCGAACATTTCCGGCGCCGGGTGGAAAAAGAGTCGGGTCTGGCGCGGCGTTTCGCGGCGGGGTGATGAGAAAAATGGAAATTTCATTCGCGTCAACAGCGAGCGATACACGGGGGGCCGGGAGAACGGGGCTTTCCGGAGCGTAACTCGACGCGCACATGTCGTTATCGGGGCCCGCCGCCGCCGCCGAGTTTTTCCGTATCGAGTTGATCCTCTTTTTACATCGTTTTTCACGCGCGCGCGCGACGGCCGCCAATTTTACTCCGGACTTCAATGAAAAATAATTCCACCGTGTCCCGCGTGGAATTTCGCCGCTGCGGAGAGGAATTACCCTGGTGCCCGCGCGCGGACCGAACGAGCCGCGGCGTCGCGAGCTTCGAATTCTAAGCGGGAGGGGGGGGGGGGGGGGCCCTCTCTCGCGGAGCCGGTTTCTTTCAGAGGAAACTGGGAAATTGGACCTTTGATTTTCTTTTTTCTCCCGGAGACTTTTCTTTCGTCGAACTCGCTGGAATATGAATGAGTCGCGCGGCTCCGATTACCTGCCGGCGAACTCGAGACCGGTGATCTATTTTCGCAACACTGGGTTCGAACGAGTTTCCGCGGCGGTTTTTATTCGTCGATTTTAATCGCGCCGACGGCGTTTCCCGAGCACTCGATGGAAATGAGAACGGAAAAGACTGCCGCTGCTGCCCCGTGAGATTATAATTTATATCTTATTGGTTATTGAACGGTTCGATGATTTTCGATAGTTAACCCTTTACGCTCTAAGTTATTCTAAGTAACAAGTTTCAACGATTCTTTAAATATAAATAAATATCGTTAATTTAGTACTGCAACCTTTTACTCGAGGGCTCTGGATTATCTCTAATTTTTAAATCAATTAAATAAACCTTCAGTGATTTTTAGTATAGTTCAAACCAATAAAAAATATTAATCTTATAATTCATTCTGAGGAATCGAAAATTGCTTTGTAATTAAAAGTTACCCCTAAAACGATTAAATAAACCTTTAATAAATTTTAATCTAGTTCAAGTTAACAAATATTTCCAGTTTTATAATTCGTTTCATATAATTGAAAATTATTTTATAATCGAAAATTCTATTAAAGAATTCATTGCACGATCAAATATCATTTCCAATTTTTTGAACAAATTTTAATTCGAATTAAATTCTACTTCAAGTCTCGTCATTATTTGAAAATTCCTAATAATTTCACTGTCCACTGCATATTTTAGAAATTGTAGAAGGATAAATTCGCCTAATTTCAAATTTGGCGAATTCCAAGTATTATAGCACACCCACTGGCCAGGTGCGGCATCATTCTAACTATAACGCAACCAATTTAGTTGAATCGCGGTGGACAGTGTGTGATGAGAAGGAAGGAAAATTCGGTAACGAGCTCTGGCTGTTAGAGACAAAAAGTGGCTCGTTACGGTCTCGCAGATATCAGAGGAGCGCCTTGCAGCTTGCCGGGGGATGTTTCTAAGCGGCAAGAAACGACAGCCAGCTGCCAGGCGAAAGCGATTACGCATAATATTATAGAGCTGATCCCGGACACATGCCGCGAATTGGCTCGTTTGTACGCGGAAATGCTAATTTCTCACGTATTTATTGTTTGGCGACGAGCCGCCAGTCTCTCTACCTTTCTGCGTCTCTCCTCTCATTTTCTCACTCTTTTACTCTTTCCTTTTCTTTTCGTATTACTCGCTTTTTCGAACTCGGCCTTTTCTCTATATTTCTATCTGTATATTTCTTTCTATTTTTCTCTATTTCTCTATTTATTTCTCTCTGTATTTTTCTCTCTATTTCTCTATTTATTTTTCTCTCTATTTCTTGATTTATTTCTCTATTTATTTCCCTCTGTATTTTTCTTTCTATTTTTCTCTCTATTTTTCCTTCCCCTCTCTATTTCTCTATTTATTTTTCTCTCTATTTCACTATTTATTTCCCTTTCTATTTTTCTCTATATTTCTGCCTCTATTTCTCTTTCTATTTTTTCTATATCTTTCTCTCTATTTCTCTTTTTATTTTTCTCTCTATTTTTCCCTCCCAATTTTTCTCTCTATTTCTCTATTTACTTTTCTGTCTATTTCTCTATTTATTTTTCTCTCTATTTCACTATTTATTTCTCTTTCTATTTTTCTCTATATTTCTGTCTCTATTTCTCTTTCTATTTTTCTCTGTATTTTTCCCTCCCAATTTTTCCCTCTATTTCTCTATTTATTTTTCTCTCTATTTCACTATTTATTTCTCTTTCTATTTTTCTCTCTATTTCTCTTTCTATTTTTCTCTATATTTCTCTCTCTATTTCTCTTTCTATTTTTCTCTATATTTCTCTCTCTATTTCTCTTTCTATTTTTCTCTATATTTCTCTCTGTATTTCTCTTTATCTCTAACTCTCTCCGTCTCTCTCTTTCTCTCCATTTCACCCTGACCTCTCCTCCATTCCTCTCTCTCTTTCCAGAAATCCGGACGAAGATTGATGCGGTCCGCGCCGTGAAAATTCTCGCCGGCGAACTATTCGAATTAAGAAAGGGTTTCGGTCGCCGGGAAACTTTTGCCATTAGACGCCCGTCCATTAATTTGTAGGTGTTTCGCTACAATACCTGCCTGAACGCGCTACCATACGGCGGCCGGATAATTGATGCGCACCGCCTATGAATTTCTTTCGCGATCTCGGGCTCGTTCCGCGAAACGAAAGCCAATAAACAAATGGTCGGAGTCAATTAAAAGCGTGACAGGTTATGTCAGGTTTTCGCGTGCCGCGACGTTTACATCGAAGTAGCGTACGCGAGAAGTTTGAACTACATTCGCGGATCATTAATCACTGTGATTTATGCTCGTTACATTAATATCTTTGCGCGGGGTGGACATCGAGCTCGCAGAAAAATTGCGGAGGTGGTTCTTGGATAATTTGACGAGCTTTAATGGAGTGAAAGGAGTGCGTTGTTGTTGTTGTAAAGGGTAATTTGAAGAATTAATGTTTTGATGAATTTATGAAGAATATTGGAATATTTACTTTTAATGAAGAATATTGGAGTAGTAAATTTTAATGAAGAATATTAGAATATTAATTTTTGATGAAGAATACTAGAATATTAACTTTGGAGAACTAATATTTTGAGGTATATGTTTTCATGTAATAAATAAATATTAAATGAATAATGCTAAAAATATCGTTAGGGAAACAATACCACGTATATTATGTATATCAGAATTTTGTACATGATTGTTTAATTCAAAATTCATTTCAAGTATTCATAAATTACATAACCTAGACTGTATTATAGTATCAATCGCATGAAATAGGTTATGTGACAGATACAAAAACTCCAAGAATTTCCAAATAACTCAGTGAAATATTTCCCAATGTAATTGCACTTTAATTATATAGTAATTCGACTGCGTTATCATTCAATTATATTATTCACACCTTAATTCAATTTTAATCAATTTTAATCACGAGTTCAATTCAAATATAATACAACTGAAATGCATTTCTATAAATTACAGACGAGAATTTTAAAGAAGCGATAATTATGAAATCTGTGTTATTCTTTTGTACGTGTTAAATAATTCTGAAATAATTCTAAAATAATTCTAAAATATTTTTAATGCGTTCCGAGAGATTCTTGTTCACTCTCTCCTATCCCTCGCGATCGAAATAACTTCGCTACGATACGAAAGAGACATAACTTGCAGACGTTTCTCTCGAAACCGACGTTTATCGCCGTGGCGTTCGCGTTCAACGGGGCGCAATTATTCGACGATAACGATTAAAGTCGGGCCTCCGTAGGATCGCCGATCGAACGCCGACGCGACCGGTCGCGTCTCGGTCGTCTGATATTACCGAAAGACAGGGCCGAACCGGAAATGGCAGTCGACGGGAACGATTTAATAACAATCTAGGGACAGCGCGGTCGCGGCGCGAGCGGAAATAAAATCAAGAAGGCGGCATAAATCGCGCGAACGAGCCGGCCGCCTCGCAATAACGTCGAAAGTTGGGCGCGCATTTAATCCGACTAGGCGGCCGTTATACGGTGTCCCATATACCATCGCGGATATTGTAGGCGAAGTCGGCCATAGATCACCCAAGGGAAGCCCTTACGATATGGAAATTATTCGGCGCGAGACGGCCGCGAGAGAAGATTTCCATCATAAATTACGTGGGACTCGTGATTTAGCCGCGGTCACGCGAAAAGGGGGTGGCTAACGATGCTTGTTCGACGGCGCTGTCCACCCCGGGTTCGAAAGACTGCGATCTATTGGCCGTGACGCTGGGAACGCGGACGCCTCCTCGGCCCTTAAAAGTACCGCGAAACCTTTACGGTCGTGCGCTATATAGGGTGTCCCAGAAATCTCGTCGCGTCCGGAGATGAGTGATTATTCGGGTTAACCCTTTGCACTCGAATGGTGACTCTGAAGCACCACTCAAAATTACTCTATCACGTCCCGAGATAATTTTTATACGTACAGAGTATAGTATAATTAATTACAAAAATTGTACCTATAACTGTTATATAAGTCACGAATCTCAATTTCATAAAATTCTTTCCATTTTATTAAATAAAATAGAATATAATAAAACAAAAAATAATAGAAGCCAGAAAAATTATTTTCGATTCCCAGTTGCAATGGCTTCGAATTAAAAGGCTTAATACAGTTATATACAATAAATTATATGCAATATTGCACGCCATTAGCTCGGCGATTTTGAAAACCATACGTTTACACTAACTCACCCCCAATTTTCTGCTGCTGTAGTTCGATTTTTTATATAGCGCGACGAACGCTATCGAAAGGGTATCGCGCGGAGGCGATCGAACCGATCGGCACGAGGAGTAGCCCCCACCCCTTGCTCTTGACCTCGAGAGGAAGAAGAGAAAGAAGTACTCACCGGTCGTAGGAATTCGGGGTCGTGCAGAGCTCGCTCAGCATGCAGTCCAAATCGGTCGCCAGGGAATTAAGCAGCTGAAAGAGAAATAGAAGGGAGTTAGGGGTTGCCGGAGCACGATCCGTTTTAGGGAAACCACCGTCGAGCGCATTTAACTATTTAATGAACACGCTGTGCCCGGGGTTTCGGTACAGAATCTGCTCGGATGACCCGAATCTCGCGAATCTGTTCGATGATCATTCAGAAAGTAATTCGAACTTACGGAAATAAATAGAAGGAAATAGTAAGAAATAAAAAATTAGAAATATCTTATGTTTAAAAACACCCTTTGACCTCTTGTAAAAAGAAATATGCTTGAGAAATATTATTCAGCTTTGTCAATAATCTAATTGTTAATTTAGGGCTTAATATCCATAAAAATGTCAATGCATGTCTAGATAATGGTTATGTACATGAGGGTGCATCTACATCAGGGTATTATCATAGGGTAATATAGGATATTTTCTTTACATAACCTATTTAGAGGCAATAAATAATAAAAATGCTAATTAGTTTCACTTCAGGTGTTTTTCTGAATTTTAAAATAATTATTAAGAGTTGAAATAAATCTTAAATCTCGAGGGTAGTTTTCGAAAAGAACCCTTGGATGACCATCTCACCCCCGTGAAATATAAAATCAATTTTATATACAGCAACTTTGGAATAACATCGCGTCTATTGCAGTCGACTCCGGCGTCTTCTGCAAATTAGCGGGACCTGTGAAACTATTACATGCTGACAACGTGTCATTTGTCATAGGTTAAAATTACGCAACAGGGGCGCACAGCTATTAGGCGTCCAACAGCAGAAATTAAATTCAATTATCCGGCTGCGTCCCATTAGCGAAACATTGTCATAATGTACCGACTGGTATTACCGTGTTGCAGATGACGACGCATCGGCCACCTGCAATCGCGTTGATCCTCAATTAAACGTGTCGCAGGGAAACCGCGTCGTAAAATCTAGCCGAGCAACGCTGAAGCTAGCGCTGCTCTAAGCTTGCGGTAACTAAATTCGTTGATGCGAAGCCTGGAGCCGCTGGTTGGCTCGATCGTCCCGCGTCAGCCATACTCGCCTCCCATTGGTCAGCGTTTTTCGTTAATAACTCGCAAACAAAACCGCGGATTGCATCTTCGTCAAGGAAAAAAATTCTTCAAATGACCTCAGGAATGTCTCCTCAAAGTATCATAATTTTGAGACACCCTGTATATTGTACCTCGTATAAACCAATATTACTTTGAACTTACAGGTGTACAATATGTACAAGTTCTGCAGCTATAGTATGATTATAATATATATCAAACATATAAGTAATAAATTCAGCGTGATAGATATTATAATTGTTATTAATATAATAGTAAAATAATAGTAATAAATATGAAATATTATAATTGTAATTAATATAATAGTAAAATAATAGTAAATAATAGTAAATAATAATAGTAAAACAATAGTGAATAATAATAGTAAATAACAATAATAACAAATATGAACAAATCTCGATTTTTCAGAGAATCGCGTCGCGACACGTTGCGCAACTATACCGTGCCGTAGCATCGAACGATCTCGACTGCAGAAATTCGTAGAAACTTAAAATCTCGTCGCGATGTTCATCGGGAGAAGTTCTCGCGGAGGTTTGTTCAGGAAACTGAAAGAATCCTCGACGAAGTTTCTCCGGCACTTTATTCTAAAAGGGCGAAACGAAAGTCGAGCAGAGGGACCGAAGTAATTTCGAAGTTCCCTTGACTTTGTACTACGTGCGCCGGGTAGTGAATCATTCATAGCGGGATTGAATCGCTTGATTTCAAATGTTAACCCTTTCCCTGTCGAGTGGCGACTCTGTGGCGCCGCTAAAAATTGCTATACTATTAGTCAAAATAATTGTAATAATTGTAATAATTGAGATAGTATCAGACTCGTTTATACATTATTTATTTCCGGGTATTTAGAGATATAAATAACAAGTATGGTGTTAGTTGATACGGTAGCTCAATTTTATATGCATAAATTGTAGTAAATCATGTAAAATAGAAATATGAGAGATCAGAAAAATATGTTTAAAATATAATAAGCTCGGAGATTATAAAGTAAGTTTAAATGACTCATTGAGAAAAGTGTAATGAAGCAAAGTGAGCATATTTTAATTAAATAAACAGCTTTTGAAAAGAGATGTAGTTTTATACATACACTTAACCCTTCACACTCGAGTGGTGACTCTAATTAAAATTGTCCTGTACCTCACAAAATAAATATTTATAGCAACAAAGTTTAATTTTAGAAAAAAAATGTTAAAAATGAATTTGGTACAATTTGGTACAATTTGGTATAATTTGGTATATATAAAAATGCAATTCGTCGCTTAAAATACAGCGCGCCAGAAAAATGATTTCCGATTTACAGTTAAAACGGCTTCCAGCGCAAAGGTTTTCCATACGCACCAGCCTAACAGAATCGACGAGGATCGTTGGCCCGTCGACTCAAGAAAGTTTTAAACATTCCAGTCCTCCCGAAAGAGGCCGGCGAGCGTAACTTAATCCTCGAGGCGCGGCGCCGCGAGCTCTCTCCACATTCATCCTGGGATCCCGGGATGAAAAATATATTACCAAATTTCATATTCCTTTGCGAGGGAACGGTGTGTCTCCTCGGAAGAAAGCGGAAAGGTTTCTGGAGCATTTGGGGAAGAAACGAGGTTTGCGCCGGTGTATCCCAGGGAACGCCGGCCCCGGCGCCGGCACCGGCGGCCGCTCCTCTTCCTTGTACATCGAATCGCCTGCCTTCTGTATTTGCATTGCATCACGGAATCGGAGCCCGGAAAATTAGAAGGTTTCCCATCCGGAGGCAGTTTCGTAAAGTCAATATTGAACGTGGGAGAAGACGTCCGATAAAGTTTCGCGCAACACGCCCGGCGAAATCGACCGGCAGTGCCGAACGTCGAAACGATGTTAGAAATGACTGACGGATCGCGTTATACATATCTTCTGTAATATACAGTCTGTGTCATAAATCGTCGTGGTAGTACTGTTTTTAGAAAACGATTTTTGGAGGCCGAATAGGGTTGAGGAAATATAGTAAATGTATTTAGCAATATATAAATTTTTAGTAATATAATAATATTACTATAATATTTATGTAATAATATATATCATTATTCTGTTACTTTGCGATTAGCATAGGAGACAATCGGGAAAAATTTACTATATTTATTTGAGTATAACTAGGGCTCAGGAAAAATAGTAAATAGAATATACATATATATATTAAAATAGTATAGAGAAATAAAATAAAATATATTTCATTAATGCTGTGCAAATCTCGATTGATTCTCGACTCGAATTCTTATTACAAATGTTAGATTAATAAATGTGAAATTAGTACACACATTAACATTAATTTACAGTTTACGACAAAAATACCTTTTCTCTAATATTGCTGTTATTTATAATAAAAGAAATGCTTTATTTCTTTATCTGAGCCAATAATGAACATTTTAAAAACTGCGTCTGACATTGATACAATATTAAAATTAATAAAAATTAAAATTAATGAAAATTAAAATTAATAAAAATTAAAATTTATTAAAATTAATTCTTTTAAAATATAATCAATAAAAATATTCATATCTCTAACACCATTATTGACAAAGATATTTAAGTGTCAACGTCTAAGAGAATCACCCGGTACACTCTCCTCCCGTGGCAATTTGTTATCAAAGGCGGGGGATAAATGTCAAAGTGAAGGGTGACTCGAACGACCGGGGGATTAAAGGCATCAAAAATAATTCTCTCTTATTTGGAGCATCAACGACGTTCATAATACACGTAATTAGACGAAGAGCGCGCTCTGCTGTATTAATCTCGTTCAAAGCAGCGAACAATTTATCGGCGCCGTGACACTCGTTTATGAAAAAAGTGTGCTCCGAAGAACCCGAGTATTACTTTCGACGCCGGTGATCCCCCGGTCGAGTGGGGAGATTTTTGTAATAAAGTAACTTCCCTCCGCGTCTCGCGCGCGCGCGATCAGAACAGGTCTCGAGGAACTCTTCTTCGTAGCTTTCGTTGCCGTGGTTCGCCGGTGAATCTGTAAGCGCGTCGTGCTTACGTATTATCACGTAACGCCTTGACATTAATACCGGATTATGCAATTGCTCCAGCGATTTTTGCGCGATTCATTGTACCGTGAATCATTCGCCTTTCGATCCATTCTTCGCTTTTTATTGCTTCGCCGAAAATGCCTGAAGAATTGGTCATAAAATTTCGAATCGACTTCATAAAATTTGGAATCGACTTCCGACAATTCCCAACAAAACCACGCGCGCCATTCCCCCGTAACGTACACTTTCGTCCAAGCCACCTGCGAGACGGAATCCTTCATTCACCGAGGCTCTTCTCCCGCAAGAGCTCCGGTATCAAAGTAACCCTGATCTTGATTAAGCTTCCTTAATTAAACGCAGCACACCGAGTCCCGGAATCGAGTTCATCCGCGTCGAATTAACTCTCGTAGATCCAAAAACCCCGTCTCCCCCAACATACAAAACCACCCCCTATTTCCACCCCTGGATGAAACACCGCGCGGTGATAGCATCGGACAGGAGCCGTGAAAAAAAAAAAAGCGCGCGCGCGCGACGAGCCTCTCGGCGAGATACAATGACGCGTTGTTGCTTGTCAGCAGGGAGACACGGCTCTGGCAGGGGCGGATATGAAAATTTCAGAAACAGTCTGAGATTTCGCGGGCGAAGGGTGCGCGACGTGCCACCCGTGTCACAACGCGGCTCGATGCCCGTATCGACAGATTGCGGTCCGCGACGCAACGGAGAGGGTCGCGTGCGGCAGGGTGAATCGCAATTACATTCGCGCGATGACCCTTTAAGGTCGGGCCCCGCCCGCCAGGGTCCGCCGCCGTGGTATTTAAATTGCGCTCGGAATTGTCCGTCGCGTCGCGCTTTAAATGCGTTATTGCCTCGTTTAATATCGGCCGCGGGACTGCGGGAAGCGTTTCGCGAGACAAGAGTCAACAGTTGCGCGGAATAATTCAACTATAGCGTCTGCCGTAAGTCTTTTCGGAGGTTATGTGCGACAGAAAATATAGAGGACAGGGCGCGGGCAATTTATATTTTAACCCTTTGCACTCGAGTGGTGACTCTAAGGCATCGTTAAAATTATTCTATTTCATTGCAAAATAATTTTTGCAACAATAAGGTTTAGGATTGAAAAAATTGTCAAGTAGTAAAGCTGTTGGCAAGAGTCACAAGAATCAATTTTGTATGCATAAAAATTGATTTTGTTAAATATTTAACAGAAAAATTATTTCACAATTAAAATGGCTCCGAGTGCAAAGGGTTAACATCCGCAGTTTAGTCATAACTTTTCCATTGCTGCTCGGATAAATAATTGTACAGTTTGTGCCGATTAGAAAGTACAGAATCGTTCAATACTGCTTCGCAAACAGCAAAATCGAGAATCGAGCACTATCTACCATTCTGAAAATATATTATCTGCACAGAAATTATTCTCCGCAACCGGAACATTATCCTAATAATTACGGAAGCCCGATATTATCGTTTCACCGCGCGCTCGTAGCTGCAACTGTATCTTAGGATTCGATGCGAGGGTGCTCCATTATCAGATAACGAGGCAGGAGCAACTATCGAGTCATTATCGTTGCCGGGAGAGCATTAATTCTCTCTATACCCGCGCAACGGTAGGAGGGAAAAAAATAAAAGACAATTCGGTAGCGAGAGCGCTCGGTTATTGCGCCACCCTTTTCACGGGCACCCCCTATTCACGGCTTTAATTACGCGCGGTCATTGTGCGATCCTGTATTAATGCCGACAGAGAGAGAGAGAGGGAGAGGCTCCGGTGGAATTACATAAATAATGAACGGAAAGCAAGTTCGCTTTCGCGAGTGTCGCGCGCGGCTGACGGACTTCGGAGAAGTTCGCGAAATAGGAGGCGCCCGGGTCGGTAAATAATTTCGTTTGTGCGGAGACGCGTTGAAAGGGTTGCAGCGAGCAACCGAGCGAGAAGATTGTTAATTCTCGATCGGGAACACTTTCGACGTTTTAAAATTAATATTAACCAAATTTGACGATCTTAAAGTACTTTGGCTTAAAACTTCATATTAAAAATTGTTGTAATATATTCTTGCATTAAGACTTTATTAATAAATATCTGAAATATTAATGATTTTCCTGCCATCGATATAATTCACTGTTCTTCTACATATAATGTATTCTCATTGTTTAAATATCGCGCTAACACTCATAAATCATCAATGATTATATACAACCATTATACTTGCAAGTAACAACTAATATTATAATACTTAATAGGTAATAATATAATTCAATTAATATAATTCAAACGTCATAATTATGACGTTTCAATACGATCGATTGCGCTTAACCCTTTGCACTCGAATGGTGACTCTCATGCACCACAAAAATTATTCCACCGCGTTCGAAAACAATTTTTATAACAATAAAGTTTAGATTTGGGAAATTGTTGAGTAGCGAGACTGTCGCAACGAGTTGCAAGAATTATTTATATATTTCGGAGAATATTTAGAATATTTCGGACGCATAAAAGTGCACAATTTATTGCATAGAATAGAAATACTATGGGCCAAGGAAAATTGTTTCGCATTTACAGTTGAAATGGCTTCGAGTGCAAAGGGTTAATATCCGCCCTGCGTGGCAGTAAACAATCACGCGCCGACCGTGGACTCATTGATTATTAATCCGTCCATAAATATAGTCACCAGGTATAGTCACCAGGTGAGCGAAAACTTCTAACCATGGCGGAGTGATGCACGTAATTCGAGGATATTTGGCTCGCGCACGAAAGCTCATGTATATTCGGCGTGAGTCACGCGGGCAACGAAGCATGGAACCCCATAGGACGACGCCGCGGTTAGATATTCCGGCTGTCGAACCTTTGCTAGCAAGGCCGATGGAAATCGATGGATTCGGTAAACCGACGCGGAGAGAGAGAAAGAGAGAAAGAGAAAGAAAGAGAGAGAGAGAGAGAGAGAGAGAGAGAGCTGAGACAGGGACTCGAAATTTCCCTGTTTCACCATTAGATGGTGGTTGTACTTTCAACATTCTATGGAATTCATTTCGTGTTAATCACGAAAGTGAAAAATTTAAAGAAATTATATAAACATAACCTGTAAACGGCGCGTGTCCCTCTTTCACGCCCTTCTGAACTAAATAATAAGCACCACCACTGGACCAGTATCGCAAGAAAAACATAAAGATATTATGTGTTCACTACCATACATTCCTCCAGTTTTTTCAGGAACATTATTAAAAAACTTCAAAACTCGAAATGATAAAAATGCTTTACTTTTTGAGAATCATTAATAAATGTGCGTGAATCGTTTCATTAAAGTTATCGTTTCAAATCAAACTCGTGATTCTTTATTGCTTTAAGTCATCTATAATACGTTTAGTTAATTTTGAAAATGGTCCAAGTCAATTCAAACTTTGAAAACAACATTTTTGTACAAAATTCGCACAAAAGTTTCATAATAAATTATAATAAATTTCATATTCATAATAAATTTCCATTATTTGAGACTAATAAAATTCTAAATAAAAATATCGCATAATGTAAAAATATATTATTATGCAATTTTATATTATGTATAATATAAAAATATATTTTAATTTATGCAATTCATTAAATATCTCGAAACAAGAAATACACGACTCAGACCACTTTCACAATTATGGGCACGAATCCTCGTCGAAAATCGCCGAGAATCGTGGAGCGAATTAAAGATCCACGGCTGTGCATATACTGTACATATCCGCGAAAAATGGCGGCCCGGAGTCTTCGCGCGTCCCGCGACTCCCGTCGCCGGGCGGGATTTAATTAAACAAAGGACGGAATTGAATTAAACGCGGCCGACAACGGGTCCAACGTGTTGCGCGGCAGCGGCGACCGGTGCTGATTGGATCTAATCCGTTTAATTCAGGGAATGAGTTTCAGCGGGCCATTTTAATTCGAGCACGGACGTCGCGCAGCGTTTGCTCTTCTTCGTTCTCTCGCGCGCGCGAGCGCGGCGCCGCGGGAGGGGTGGCAAAAACCACCCCACGGGTTTCGCGTAGCTTAACGATCACGGGGAAAAGAGATCCTCGGGAGAGAGATGAGAGAGACAGAAAGATATATGTACAGAGAGAGAGAGAGAGTCTACAATACGGTTATTAGGAATTCCGCGCGATGCACGCCGCGAAACGCCTTTTGTGCAACACTCCCCCTCCGGTTGCAAGTTGCAAGCTAATGGAACGGGGAAGAATGGCAGTTTGTTGAAAGCGAGCGACGAGATGGATTGGCAACGAGGTGACTGCCGGCTAGAGGGGGCTCAAAGTATCCGCTGGTACAGAGACCCTGTACCACTCCTTTTCAGCCTTTCGGTATTCTCAGTGTCTGCCGATTGGTTTTGCCAGAGAGGCGCGTTCACGTTTTTCCTATTCTTTGCCGTTCGCTCGCCATTAGGCAGATGGAAGACGCTTCCACGGGATCCACCTGTATTCCACGGAGTCCTCTTCCCTCCGATCCGCCGCGGAGACCGTATTACAAATTGTTTTCCGCTACTTCGGCGTCCTTTACCCGGACGCTCCCCCGTCCCCCCGGCAAAATGTTCCCGGCTTTCTGATCCCGTGCGCCGTCGAACCGATGAAACTCTGTTGTCCGACCACCGCGCGCCGCCACGAGAGATCTCGTTCGATTGTCTCCCGTCTACCGATACGCTACAATTTCCCCGCCGACGCTTTTGTCACTTCGGATATTGTCCGTTCGGATACTCGGGACGCGTTGCGATCGCGTGGAAATTCTTGATGGAGCGCATTTCTTGAAATAGTATCTTCAGGATACGAGAACGATATGGTCTTTGTGAACCGAGAAAATTCTTTGCTTCGTTTTCTCCTGTCTTTTAAGGATTTGGAATTTTTAAAAATCGTTTTTGCTTTTTTTATTTAGTAAGGTAGACAGTTTGTTTTCAGAACTTAATTAATTAATTTCTTCGAGCGAGAAATATTTGTGAAGATATTCTTTCGTTTATAAAAACATTTGCATTCTTTTATAAAATATCTCGTTTTGCAAGGAAAAAGTTCGTTTTGTTAAGAAAGGTATCGGAATAATGTGGAAAAAACGTTACTAATACGTAATTAAAAATTTTTCCATAATAAAGCAAATTATGTACCGTCGCGTTAACTTTTTTCGTGTATTTAACATGGCTACAGGAAAAACATTTCATTTTAAAATGAGGCTGCAATCAACTCGATCACAGAAGGTATCAATTATCTTGTAAACTACCAATTACCTCGTGGCGCGTCATTTTCCTGTAAATACGCTTACGATCAGAGTTAATGAACAAATTAAAAATTGTATTCCATCAGCAAAAACATTAATTGTATATCTATATTATTTCTTAAGATTTTTATCTCTATTTTATTTTTTCGAATTTAATTCTTTCGTATTTCTATATTTATTTTATTTGTCGTATATGGTGGATGAGAAGTGATACTGAAATATAAATGTGTTATACACTTCGCAATAAAATGTAGATATTTTCTAAATTGTATTCTAATTCTAGAATTAATAATAATTTAATTTTATAATTCTAATAATAAATCTTATCAATATATATATATATAGCTTTACTCAAAGCTTAATAATATGTATATATATATATTTATTGAAACCTTCACAATATGTATAAATATTTACTCAAACCTTCAAAATGTATATAATATATTTACTAAAATCTCAAGATATTCTCCAAAAATAATCCTCTTTACTAGTCTCCCTAGACATCAAAGCCTTTGTTTCACACACCCAACATAACAAAATAAATCTTGGTTTCCCTGGTTACTGATTCGCTAAAAAAATCCTTTTTATTCGGTAAATCAATTCGCAATCCTCCCGTCTCTCCAGCAAAAGACGCTCCTTGCAGTAAACAATAGACAAATACATTCCAACCGCACGTTTGCCAGTCGCCTAGTGTCTCATTCGGAAGGACAGCTCTCCTGGTCCTCGGAAAAATGTTAATAAATTCCCGCGACATCGTCAAGGTCGGGCGAAGCAAGGGAAAACTGTGCGCAGCCGGATATAAAAGGAAGTTCGCGTACATAGAGAAAGAGAAAGAGAGAGAGAGAGAGAGAGAGAAAGAGAGAGAGAGAGAGAGAGAAAGAAAGAGAGAAAGAGAGAGAGAGAGAGAGGAATGCATAAATAAGCGCCGCCACCCTGTCGTGGTACAGGCGCATTGTCATTCAGAGGGGTTGGACACGGATGGGGGCTATCTTAAATGAAGATCACGGGACTTAGAATGAAGCGCGGAGAGAGGAGGAGAGACGAGAAGAAGCGAGGTGAAGCGAGGTGAAGCGGGCGAGGTGCATGAATCGCGATCTTGGTCAGGGACGCTGCCGAAAATCGTTTTTACAGCCTCCATAGGAGCCGAAGGGTGCCGCGGATGAAAAACCCCCGGGAACTCGGCCATGGACGCTGCTGCCAAGCTATGCTACAACTCGTCCTTGTCTTCGAAATGCGAGGCTGACACGGATAGCCTCTTCTTTCATGCGGAAAGAACTCCGCTCGAACTAACCTGGCATTACTCGCATGGAAACGCGAAATATTTCAGACCTTTCGCGCGAGACTTGCACCTCGGGGATGAGTAGAAAGTATGTCTCGAGAGGATCATGAATTCGGAGTTTAACCCTTTCGGTACGAGGATATATCCTGACCAATATGAACAAGTGCCGGATATATGCGGCGTCCATACGATGGCCGGTATAAATAACAAAATTTTATATGAGTTTCTGTTAATATTTAAGCTACACGCAACGCTTTTTGTTAATAAATATTGTCTTATCGAGTTTCGATTTAACGCCTAGGAAAATTTTTATATAAAGAAAGATTGACCAATTTTCGACGCGGCAATTTTTGTGAACATGATACCATTTTTTCAACAACAAATCCGGAATTTTGTTTTCGGAATTTTCAGTTTCGGATTCGTAATCGGCGACCAGGAAAACCGTTGCATACAAATTTTCAATTAAATCCGTCACGGTTTTATATTTTGGCCATGATTTCAGGCTTTTCTACCACAGTGGCGGCGTCTCGTCTAGCGAGAGTGTCATGGCGGACAGAGAGCTCGCACCGCAAGGGTCAAGAGTAAATCTATTAAATTGCACAAGATGGCCGCTTTTTCAAGTTCGAGCAAAATTTTTACGTTCAATGCTTTTCGTTAATTTACTTCACACAAGGTGTTCGAATACACGTGACTATCTTGGTTGGCACTAAAAGGGTTAATCATTTAAGTAAACGTAGACAATTGCAATAATTATTGTTCCTTTTCCTTCTATGAAATGATTACAGTAGAAAAAGTGCTCGTCCTTGCAACTACGAAGAAAATAGTACGGCAAGGGGTTAATCAACGCAGCGCGAAAAAAGAGTCGTAGCGCAATGGGTTAAATCTCGAATATATCTACTGCTTCCATTTGCGAATAGCAGTTTAAAAGATTGCCGGACGATCACGTGTTAATATCATCGCTGTGTTTCGAGAACAAGAGAAGGGGAATAGAACAGAGTCATTCAGATCACCGCTCGAGATAGCCGGCAATGTGTGTCTTGCGTCCGGTCCAATGGTCTGTTAGCTGGCATAACGTGACTATACACAAGGAATCACCCTATATTTTACTACGGCATACGTTGCCCGCCACGAAGAACGCGCGGGACAAAGAAGAGCCCCTCCCTGGTCCCAAAGGTGGCGCGCCACGGAGCAGTGGCTTTCGTGCGCGGAGGGGTGGGGGAGACACACACGATGAACTGACGCGTACCAAGCGGAGGACATAGTCAATTAATCTTCGATCCATCAGGGGAGGATCAACGTTGTTCAACCTCGGTGTATTGCGCCCTGTGCCGCGTCGGGGGCGTCTTCTAGCCCGGGTCAAAACTCAGGACAAGCCAATTATTATTCCCGTACGGCATTAGTCCCCGGATCGAGACCCGGGTCTCTGGGGTCAACGAAGCATTTCCGGAGCGTTCGTCTCGCTAATTCCTTGACAGAGTCGCTGCCGGTCGCCGCTTTTCAATTTCCAAGCATCGGAGTTACAACTTTTCGATTAGAACTGCTGATTGGCTCTGTCGTTGATGAAACTGAATTGTGGCTATATTATTGTACGAATAATATTATATTTTCTATAAATTATACGAATAATATTATATTTTCTATAAATTATACGAATAATATTATATTTTCTATAAATTATATATAATTATATATAATGTAAGATCAGCTTCAAAAAAGGCAACTACCATCGCACATGTATCGACGCGGCAATATCGACACGCGACGAGCGTAGACGCTCGCGGATTTATCAAAGTGCATTTATATGCGGCGCGCGTGGAACCACGTTCAACTCGGTTGTTTTCATTGGAACGACGCGACGTTTACAGCGGAGGAACAGCGGAGTCCGGGGGGAGGGGGGAGGAGGGCAGCGAGAGAGCAACGTAGAAGGGGTGCGAGAACGATTAGGCGCCGCAAACGACAATTAAACGGGCCCCGGTGGCTGCAGCTCGTTACCGTAATGGACGATGCACGCACATAATGCACCCGAGCGACAAATGAACCTCGAGTACGCGGCCCGGCCGGACCCGGCGACGCGCGTCTCTCGCCGTGAAAGTCGAATATCCGCGCTGTGTAAGAATTCGTTTCAACGCGGTCGGAAAGCGGACGGCGGACGACGGCCGTCGAGACACATTCGACTCGAGCTAAATTGGTCCACCTCGAGGCATCGCGAAATAAAATACAAAAGATTCTGTCGTCTGAAATGACCCGGCACTGCTGGCGAAACGGTAAACGGTAAACTCATAATTCGTGACGAATAATTCGAAGGAATAATTTGTGACGATTAATTCGAAGGAATCATTCGAGAAAAGAATTTCTGACGAATAATTCGAAAGAATAATTTGTGACGAATAATTCGAAAGAATAATTTGTGACGAATAATTCGAAAGAATAATTTGTGACGAATAATTCGAACGAATAATTCGAGGAGATAATTCGAAAAAATAATTTATGACGAGTAATTCGAACGAATAATTCGAGAAAATAATTCGTGACGTATAATTCGAGAAAATAATTCGTGACGTATAATTCGAACGAATAATTCGTGACGTATAATTCGAACGAATAATTCGTGACGTATAATTCGAACGAATAATTCGAGGAAGTAATTTGTGACGAATAATTCAAACGAATAACTCGAGAAAATAATTTCTGCCATATAATTCGGACGAATAATTCGAACGAATAATTTAAAAAAAAAATGATTTCTGACGAGTAATTCGAACGAATAATTCGAAAAAGAATTTCTGACATATAATTCAAACGAATAATTCGAGAAAATAAATTCTGACGAATACGTAATAAATGACGTCCATGGAATAATTCAGTCCAACATTCTACCAAAACATTATCTGAAATAAATATTGATCCGTAACAATTCTAACAACAGTCGACTGAGAAACGTAGTTGGAATACGTTAAGAGTCACGCAGCAGCCTTCTGTTTCGTGAAACAAGGTCCCCGAAGGTGGTGTTATTATCAGCGAGCCGCGCGCGTGAGCCCGCGCTCCTTAAGATAAGTTGGGAATTGCTGACCTAGAGAGAGAGTTGAAAGAGCAATAGGCCTTCGTTCTCGAGAGCCTGCACAAGCCCGCTGCGCAATCTTATCGACACAACGTTGGTTCTACGAACACGCGCACGTACGCGGCCGGGCGAGGCGGTTCCCGGTAACATTCCGCTGGAAGCGGTTCGCTTCGCCGGCCAACAAAATGCCGTGCACCGTGAAACAGTTCCATTGTTTCGACTTTTCGGATAAAGAATAGGGGTTGACGACGGCCTTTCGGACCGGTGGAGAGCCGCGCGCGCGCGGCGGGTCCGCCCCGCGGAGAAACGACCGACGAACTCTTTGCCTCCGAAACACTCGGATCTGGAGCAGGAAGGCAACGCGCGCCCGCGGCTCCGAAGGCCACTCGACGTCGCACAATAAAACCCCGAAACAAAACGCAACATTTCTCCCTACCTCCCTCTCTTAGCGTTGCTCGCGACAAAGGAACGTCAGTTGGTCCTTCCCAGCGTCGATTGTAATTTTCCTCGAGTTTCACCTGCGAGACCCCCGAAACTGTCGTCGCAAGCGGCGCGTAGCGACAGCTGGGTTCCGGTTAGGTTATGTTTGCACAGGTCCGGGGGAAAAATTTGAAATAATTTCATATAAGAGAGCAAACAATGAAATGTTTGCTCGGATAAATACCACTCGGACGTGCTATTTTTCATTTAATGCTTCAACGAAATGCTGCATGAAAATAGCTCCTTTGTGTTTATAAGATCACTTTAATAACGATCGGGTTTCATATTTATTAACTGAATTAAATTGAATAATTAATGATCGAATTAAATGCTTAAAAATTCAATTAGGTACTTAACCATTGAATTGAATACCTAAAAATTCAATTAAGTACTTAATAATTGAATTAAATACCTAAAAATTCAATTAAGCACTTAATAATTGAATTAAATACCTAAAAATTCAATTAAATTCCCAATAATTGAATTAAATACCTAAAAATACAATTAAATACCTAATAATTGAATTAAATAATTATTAATTATATTTAATAGTTAATAATAATGAAATTGAATAATAGAAAGCAAGCTGACCGGTTTCGAATACGTTGAATTATTACCGGATTATTAATGCATAAATTTGAATTCTTTTATCAAGACAACGATCCAAAGTAAACCTCAAGTATTGCGAAAGAATTTTTTAAAACAATGTAAATTTACTTTACATAGCCACCTCGAAGCTCTGGTATGACCTATAACTATAACTAAAAGATAGACAAAGTAAAAAATTTATAAAAGCATCGAAGACAAAATAACATGAAATTAAGCTTCGCTGCGCTGAAAAAGCAAGCCGTAATCTTCGAACGTCGGAGTCCGCGCGAACCCATGCCCAGTTGCGTCGCGCGTTTCCCATGCTCACCATTTATTTATCAGCCTCCGTGTGTACCCACGAACGACCGCCGGAACTCGTGGACGATAAGGTCGACGGGAGGCAAAGCGGTCCCCGCTTAACTTTATGCAGCAGTCAGCGCGGCGAGGAAGAGACGCCCGTAGAGAACAGGCGAAAGAAAGGATCCAACGCACGGGCCACGGCGAATCTATGAAATCCGCGTTGCACGCGACAGGAATATCGATCGCGCTGGTTAACTGGGATTTATGTCCTCCGCGGAATTCAATTTCACTCGCGCGACACGCTGTCGATGCCGCGCGCTCTCGCCCGCTTCGAAACAATTGTTCCGTGTCCTTCGGACCCCTGACTTTGACACTGAAACTACCTCTATCGATGGTCAGAATGGCGTGCTGCAGATGGTTTCGACTCTAATAAAATTGGAAGTACAGTCGGACAGTATTTCAATCAATTTTTGTCTGAATAATTGTTCGAGTAATTTTACTCGCCGGTAATTTTAGGTTACCTCGTTCGCGGATAGCCTAGTCAAATATTTTATCTTTAGTGTAAAAGAGTGTTGTTAGCGTTGATTCTATCGTGGTGAACAAATTGTGAGAAATAGATTTTTCGCGAGAAATCGAAATAAAATTGAATTCTTCTATTTATAGAATTTATATTCTTCTATTTATAAAATGTATATTCTTCTGTTTATAAAATTTATATTCTTCTATTTATAAAATTTACATTTTTCCATTTGAATTTTTCAAAGTGTAGAAACAGATATAAATAAAGGCGATGGAAAAACGAAAAATTATCCGATCCTATTAAAAACAATATTAAGAACAAACAAGTACTAATAAACGCACAGTAAAAGGAAATCTGCTGCAAGGGTTTAAACGAAGTAGAAATAAAAATATTAAAAGCCCCACAAATTGTCAGCGAACATTAGACGTCGGAATGTGAAAAAAATTTCGCGATCCACGAAGCGTGGAGCCGTTGGCAGCGGATCAAGATTGATACTCTGCTTCCGACACACGATCTCGTCACGTGGAGAACAGAACCATGCATCGGGAAAGGTAACACTTTCGTGCCGGTGACGCAGGTGAGTGAACTGAACTTTAACACGAATGTGCAGCCGCGTTGTAGGCGGCCGCGTGCTGCACTTACTCTCCTCTACCGTTGGGAATCGATACGTGCCACCGACCCACACCGTTCAATTTCCATAGCAACATCCTGCTACAAACAAACATGATTCCGCGCGGGTACATTCTGACCGGCAATTGTCGAAAGTGAATCCATCAGATTAGGATACGTCGATGGGAACTGGGGAACGGGGTGTGCAGCGATCTAATCCTCGCGCGAGCGCGAAATGCAACGTGTGCATGGTTGATGTCAGTAGTTCTGCGGAATTACAATTGACGCGATCGTGGAATAATTACGAAGCAGTTTAATTGTATTATAGTTCGATTATATTAGAGTTCAATTACAATATAGTTCGATGATATTATAGTTCGATTGTATTATAGGTTAATTACTTTATAGTTCCATTATATTGTAGTTCAATTACATTATAGTACGATCGCGTTGCAATTCAATTATATTATAGGTTAGTTACATTATAGTTCCATTATATTGTAGTTCAATTATATTATAGTTCGATCACACTATAGTTCGATCACATTATACTTCGATCACACTATAGTTCGATCACGTTATAGTTAAATAACATTATAGTTCAATTGCATTATAATATAATTACATCATAGTTCAAGTATATTATAGTTCAATTACATTATACTTCAACTACATTATAGTTCAATCACAAAATAGTATAACTATATTAAAGTTCAATTGCATTATAGTTCAAACACATTGCAATTCGTAATTACGATTGAAATAAAATCGTAAAATACTAAGCAATTAAATTATATTGTTATGTCACATAACCTGACATAACCTGACAATTCACGCTTGCTATTCTCTCGCTTACGATATCATAATTATCTGCCCTTTTTCTTTAATTAAATAATTAATTAAGTAGACGTACCCACCGTACCTGACGCAGAATATCGACAAAGAACAATACGTACATTTTACCTTCGACGAAATATTAAAACGGAAAAAGATTCTAGTCGGATTTTGATTCGTAAGCTTCGAGAAATATCATCGAGGGAGAGGAATTAATAAATGCCACGAATTCCATCCCGTCGAGGACCATGTAAATATTTATGGTATAAGTAGCTTCCACCCTAAAAACTCGTATAGAAAAAAAAAAGGAAGTCCTGTCTCAAGCACGGTAGCAATTTCCTCGAGTCTTTTCCCCCAAAAAAGATTCGCGATTCTCGTGGTGCCGCGGGGCTGAACCCACCCCACCCGGGTTCATCTCCTTTAAAAGTCGCTGAATTTAAAGGGGCGCTCAGTATTCCACCATGGAAGCTGCCTGAAATTATTGTATTCGTGTTTGTGCGCCCAGATGCGCTTAATACAATTATTTAACACAATTATGCAAAGGAAGGTATATATACAAATACGTCGATTTATTTATATAATTCAGTTTGATTTATTTTGTAATTCAGGAGGATATTGATAATTATAATTTGTTAATCTTTATGTAAATTGTTTTATAAATATCCCGAGAAAGGGAAACAATTCTTAGAAAAAAGATTGAATAAATTTTAAAACTTAAAACACTTAGATTTGATTATGGAAGACTATATACAAAGTAAGAAGCAAAGAAATGAATAGACATCTTTGTTTCACTTAATTATAATGAAAATTGTATTTTTATCTTTTTTATCATTCCAAGTAACAGCAGAATTGACAAAACCTTATGCTTAATAGACTAATCCTTTTCAACACCTAAAACATATTCAACTCGCTCGGTTCACAGTTTCAAAAATACAGCTGCGCGCAGCAGCGCCTTTAAATTTCGCGCGCTCGCCTCTCATTGGCTACCGTGTTTCGTTAATAACTCGTTAACAAAGCGTTAGATTACATTTTCGCAAAGGAAAAGTTTACTCCAAATAACCTCAGGAACAACAACAACAATAATTTACATCCACCCTGTAAAACTTTCAAAAAGGATAAAACGGGACCAATACACACGAGATTCGCTGTATAAATACCAAGGGATCCTCGATTGCACATTCAACGGAGGAGCAGGTTGGCCGGCGTTTTTTCGAGTTTTCGCCCCGGTGCCGGCGGTGCCTCCGAAATAATTTAGCATCGTTTTAACCTGATTGAACGAAAGATTTATCGGCGTGGTTTCGCGCGTTTCTCGCCGGGGGCCCCGCCCTCCCCTCCCGCCCCCTCCTCCCCGTCCTTCGCGGCGTCCGACTTTTTTCCACGTGGATGGACCGGCCCGACGAGGATAGAAACTCTCCGCTCCGCTCGTCTGAAACTTTAACGCCGGCGACTTTTTTCCCTTTTTTTTCCTTTTTTTTTTTTTTTATTTATTTTCCTCCCTTCGGTTATCGATCGAGCGCACACGTGCAACGAAAAGCGGGCCGTGCGATCGCGAGACGCGGACTCGCTCGTGTGTAGCCGCTCGCGGAATCGATCCTGGAGGAATTCAACCGGGTTCGTTGACCCGTTACAACGATCGGCTAAAAATAAATACGGAGCTACTGTTTTTACGGACGGGATGTATTCCTCTTCGACGGATATCGATTAGGCTTGCCGCGTATGATACGCCGAATTTTTTTTCCGAGATGCAACGATGACTGGTTGATCTTTTGGATCATGCTGTTTCGGGGAAGATAATGGGGCAGCGTTGTATTACGACGGCAATTGTTGCAGCAAGATCTGCCGATGTTTGTAGATTGTTGTTTTTTGTTTTCTATTTTTTAATTCGCCACAAGTTCTTTCGCGAGACCTCGCGATGTTCGAAGATGCTCGAAGATACTCGAAGATACTCGAAGATACTCGAACCAGCAATCTGGTTATATCAGTTTTATTTATTTACTATTTTATTATTTATTTAATTGCTATAACAGTTTTCCAAGTTATTCTAAAGAGAGAATTCTGCTAATTGTAATCTGGCTATCCTAGTTTATTTATTTATTATTTTATTATTTATTTTATTGCTACAACATTTATCCAAGTTATCGTAAAGATGGGTTCAGCTAATTGTAGTCAAGATGTCTTTGCCCTAACCTCGAAGGATCGAAAGTGTTTCGGGGCAATTGTTCGAGGCGAAACTTTCTAGACACCGGAACACAGTGTCTGTGCAAGGATGCGACCGAATCGATCGGTATTGGGTGTCTGGCAAGCATTGTTTCGAGATCCCTATTGTTCGAACTTTTAATCATGCTTGTTTTACGCGCGGTTCCTTTCTCCCTTTGTCCCTAATAGATAAAGACGCGAATTTCTGTCCTAGCGATGATTTAGGATAGCTGATAGATGCTTTAGGAGGAATATACGGGGTGTCCCGTATGATACATGTACACGTGTTGCTTGCATTTTGTTCACGACATTGTTGTGGGACGTATTTTATTATAATATTTATTGTAAGTATTTTATGAATATTTTATAAGTATTTTATAAGTGTTTTATAAATTATATTACGCCCTAAAGTTGGTACGTAGTACTTCTATAATGATTAAAATTGCGTTCGAAAGTGGTATACTTTCCCCCATTTTCTTTTTCCTTTTTTAAAGAAATTTAGCAGTACGAAAATTCGACGAAATTCTGTCGAAAATTCGTCATTTTTATATTATAGAAAATAATTGATCTCTGCTCTCTGAATTCTAAATAAACTAAATTCTAATTTTTACCATACAGGGAACATTCCAATAAAGACAAATTTGTCTTGCATTTTCGGTTTTTTGCAACTTACGTTATTTTTGTATTTTATATTTGCTTTTACAGCGTCAAAAAGTGCCATTCTGCGGCGGTGCAAAAAATTAGCGGAAAAATACGTGTTAATGGATTTTGTGCAAATGAGTGAACATGATTTACCAAGAGATTGATTTGCAATGTCAGATCTGTAATAACAACGAAATTATTATGTAGAGAAACACGGTTTGCGAAAGAACAAGCTTTGTTCGGTGACCTAAAAGTTCGATTTGATTTACCGAAGCGTGAATTTGTATTCGAAGAAAGCTGAACATGGTCCGACGGAGGATAAATTTGGATTGCAAAACGCCGTGGAGCGTCTCGACAGTTCCGTGGAGCAATTTCCGAGAACACTCGGAAGCGTGGCCGTGAACAATCCGAAAAAACGTGCGTGGGCGAGGCAGAAATGACCCACGCGTCCCGTCCAATCCGCGCAAATTTTCTTTACGGCGAAGGCAAACGATTCCCATTAACGAGAACTCGGGTTCTCGCCTCCTCTGCGCTAGTACTCCTCTTTTATCATCCTCTTTTTCTCTTTCTCTTTCTTTCTTTTCTTTCTTTTTTTCTTTCTTTCCTTCTTCGTTTCTTTCTTTCTTTCTTTCTTTGCACGACGATCTGAAAATTCGTTTTCGGTGACCAAAATTATGTTAGCATTATTTCAAGGTACAAAGTTATTACATAATAATTCATTGAACTCGTCTCGACACCAGTTACAATATTATTAAATAAAAATTATGTGCACCAACGTTTGGAAAATGAAGGAGACCAAGATTATTTTGAGGTTATTTCAAGGTCCAAAGTTATTGTACAATAATTCATTGAACTCGTCTCGACACCAGTTACAATATTATTAAATAAAAATTGTGTGTACCAACATTTGGGAAATTAAGGCGACCAAAATTATCTTATTAAGTTACAATATTATTAAATAAAAATTATGTGCACCAACGTTTGGAAAATAAAGGAGACCAAAATTATTTTGAGGTTATTTCAAGGTCCAAAGTTATTGTACAATAATTGATTGACCCCGTCTCGACACCAGTTACAATATTATTAAATAAATATTGTGTGCACCAACGTTTAGAAAACCAAGGCGACCAAAATTATCTTATTAAGTTACAATTATTTTTATTCAATTTTTTTCTTAATCTAATTTTGCATCTTGAACGTGTCAATCACTTAGACGCGTTGCTAACAATCCTACACAACATTACACAGCGTTCGATAAAGAAAATAATGGATCGTATTATTATCAGAAAGCCCGGCTCTCGATATCGCTGTGTCGCGGAGGGGGCTCGCGTCGCGTTTTTCGCGGGTCTTTTTCGTTATTGAACGGGGCCGGGCATCGTGGCCGGAATTTTATAAACGGACGGGAAAATATCGCGGAACCGCTCCCGGGGTGCCCGAAAGGTATGCAAAGGGGCAAAAAGTGAAGTATCGTCGCGGCTGCCGGGTCGACAGGAGAAACGCCAAGTCGGCGGGATCCCGGTTTAATGCAAATTTCCTCATGCGCCGCGGCGATATCTCGTGCCGTTCGAGAATTAATGCCTCGCGGTGTTTCCTTTTCATTTCCGGACCCGCCGCGCGCAATTTTCAAAATATGATGGATCGCCGAAAATTCCGACAGGCCGCCGGCCGCACCCCCCGGGGCGGTTCTGTTTCGAGATATCGGGGACACTTTGTATTCGGTGACGTTTAATTTCACTTTTTTCGTTTCTTCTTTTTTTCGTTTAGGGGTCGCCGCGAAATTTTGATTGGTACACGTTTTTCTAAACGAGTGCGGTGACTCCTCGTTGTTGCAGGTGAAAATTTCCCAGTTTCCTTCTTCGTTGAGGCGAATAATGCAGGACAATTTAAAATTTTTATTTTGTATAATTTTTATTTTGTACAGTATTTATTTTGTATAATTTCCATTTTGTATAATTTTTATTTTGTATAATTTCCATTTTGTATAATTTCCATTTTGTGTAATTTCCATTTTGTGTAATTTCCATTTTGTATAATTTCCGTTTTGTATAATTTTTATTTTGTATAATTTCCATTTCGTATAATTCTTATTTTGCAGAACATTTATTTTGTATAACTTCCAGTTTTTGTGGATATTCTTCTTTTTCTGGTTTTTCGTGAAATAATAATTTTTCCAATTCCCTTTTACAAAATTTCGTTTTTACAAAACGGATTTTGCATTAAAAATATATTTCCTTCTAACCCTCCTACCATATAAAGCGCAACATGAATATTTTCAATTTTTAAACATTAATCCAAATCTTAATCTTTTCTACAATAAAAATATTTCACAAAAACTCGTTCTATTGAAAAAGTCTTGTAATGAATTTTAAAGTCAGCACACACACGCGATGTATACGTATACATATAGCATACGTAGAGAAATAGCCGAGGTGTCGGGATATTAATTTTACGCGCAGGCGTAATTTATAATTCATAATTCATCGTCCGACGGGGATAATTTTCTCTGGCTTTCACATTTTTGCTGGCAGGTGGCGCGTTTGGCTTCAACTGCGTGATAATATGTACTACGCTGTGAAAATCCTTTAGATTTTATACGCGAAGGTTAAAAAATACGATGAAAGTTAATATATGAATTTAAATTAAAAAATCGTGTAATAACATGTTTTAATATGCGGTTAGTTATTACACGACTAAAGAGTGCATTAAGAATTGTGAAATCTTGATGTAGTCGTTTATATACAATATATTATTATTTGTTATATTTTTGTATATATATACATTATTTTATGTTTCGACTATACAATTTTCTCATCCATAAATAAATATAAAATATATCAAAATAAAATATGTTAAAATTGCAATAAAATTCTAATCACTTGTTATTAATATTTAAGCGTTCTAGTCAATTCAGGCACGGAATAAATGTTCCCGTTCCGTCCCTTCTAAGAAATTGTAGCAATTGAAAAATTCCTAATCGCAGCGTATATGAAGAAAATGATACAGCAAAGGGTTAAATAGAGCTCGCCGAGATCCTCGCCGCATCCTACGCTAAAACGTTGCTCTCTAAAAAGCTCCCTAGTCTACGCAACAACAAGACGCCGTAATCTTGAAAGCAGTAGCTGAAAGCTCCACCGCAAGGCCGGCTTATCTCCTCTGAAATAACTTCTGATACGAGGATCCGGCGCGACCCTTATCCTTATCACAACGAAGATGCCCAGGAATAGTCAATGGGAATCGCGGGACAGGAGCCGTTGTCCGTTTACGAGCAACAATCCGGCGAACGAGGACGCGCCGCGACATAACCAAAAACGTCGCAAGAACAGCCGCGCACGAATGTGACAGAGGAGTGGGGGGTAGCAGCGCGTGAAGAGCGACGACATCTGTCAACTCTGTGACTGGCGCGCGCTCGCAGGGGAGGCAAAATTTTACACGTCCTATAGACGACCGTGTCATTTCTCCTCTTTTTTCTTTCTTGCGTTCCGACCCCCCTCCCTCGCGTTATTATCGTACTCGCTTTGATTATCCGCGCGAGACGCCCGTGTTTTCCCGTTTCCGGCGGGCCTCCCCCCTCTCCCCCGTTCGCGTCGCGCGACGCCGATTCATATTCGTCTGCGCGGCTACGAGCGCGGAATTTAAATCGGACGGGCCGCGAGGGGTGATACTCGGATTCCCGCGAATTCATTTCTTATCGGGACAACACGGCGAATGGGGAGGGGGGTCGCGAGACGACGCCGTTCTGATTCATGTTTTCGTTCGTTCGGTCCCCCCCGTGTTATTTTATAGTAAACTTCCAGCGCGCGAGCAGGGGAGAGCCGAGACACGCGCGACTAGGCGAAGCTTCTTGGCTAAGCAGGAAATTACGTGAACAAGAAGTAAGGTGAATTTGTTTATAAAAATGTAAATTTTAAAAGTCGAACAGACTCAAGACTTCTGCACCAAAATTTTATCTTAATTCAACATCGAGGAGACAAACATTTTTTTCGATGAGATCTCTGAAAAAATATTATGCTGTTATCCCTAAGGTAATTTTTCTAATTGTTCTTATAAAAATATCTCATCGTCTGCATCAATTAATGATAGAAACTTTGAAAAGTTATTTTAATTTAAATATCCCCCCAATAAAATAATTTTATTAATATTCTCATGCTTAACAATAAAAAACATTAATGATTTTATTAAACAAATCTAAAATTTATATATCAATAAAGCTTCATCGATTGCGCGAAATTTTCTCTAAATTCGCAAAGTCTAAAATCTGCGGGAAACTCGATCGGTGACGTAGAGCCAGAAGAAAATGGCTGAAATCGTGGCGAATTCTGGGACAACCGTTACGAGAAACGTTTAATTGGTCTGAATTAGAGAAGTTAGAAGGTAACTGTGCCAGATATTGTTTGCGCGATTGGTGGAATTACGTTTGCGAAGTGGTCAAGCAAAGTCTATTCGTTGAGAATGTGCAGCCTGACGACGGGCATGTTCTGACGTCAAAGAGACTTATTTTTTCTTCTAGATCTTCGCCTCTAATTATGCAAAAAAAAAAAGAAAAAAACGTAATCGCCGGTACCTAACAATTATTTTGATTAGGTTTTGTTTTATGCAAAAGATCCGCGTCGCGTTTGAAACTAGTTTAAAAGTGACTCACTGTTTCGTGGTACAAATTATTGTTATCCTTATTACGCGCGATCGTTACGTGACCGTTGTTTCGCGTATCTCGTGCATTATTTTATGCATTACTGTACGTTCCGCGAATTATTTCTCGTTCACGAATTTTGTTCGAGGGCAAAATTCATTTCTTCGAATCGATTAGCATGAAATTTAAAATTTTATCTACGCAAGAGAACGATTTTGTTAAGGTTATGTTAGCTATACAAGAATATACAAGAATTGTATAGATAAAATATTTTTTCTTTAAACAATTTTGTTAGCAATAAATTCGACTATCACCGCGTCTTTTTATCCATAACACTCTGCATATTATCTGAGTCACAGCGACACGTGTATCAATAAATAAATCTCAACTATATGAAATTATTTAATAAAATTAAAAATAGAATTATTTAATTGCAATTATTTAAATATCAAACACGTTGTTAAAAGCGACAGGTAATATAATCGAATACTAAAATTCTTCTGGTGTTACCATTGCTTTATGTTTAATTTATTAATTTTATTTATTAATTTGGCTATGATGTTGCCATCGCCTTATGTTCCATTTATTAATCTTATTTATTAATTTGGCTATTGGCGATTATTTGCGAAATAACGAATTTTGTCATGGGCACGAATATTTGTTAAGTTCGCGGTAAAATTTGCCTGTTTTTGAATTTTATAGTACTCACCATTAGATAGCTGGAGGCATTGCTGCTCGTCGATTCCCTTTTACGCGGAGACCCGAAGTCCCTCTGTATCAGCGACGTCATCTTTTTGTCATATTAGTCATCAAGCCCAAACGTCGCGACACACGAAAGCGATAATTGATTAAAGCCGCCCGAGAAAACCTTAATTAACGCCGACCTAATAACCACCCGGGCACACTTTTATCACCGTGCACGAAAAAGTGACGCACTGGTAGGTAATCGTCACGCAGTACAGAAGCCGTATCTGCAACATAACACGAAAACATGAATTACGTCTGATAAAGCAGTCGCTTATTAGTGAAAAATATAAATATGAACAAATTTGTATATTCACTGCTAGAAACTTAAAATTTGTAGAGGCTTGTTCTAGGAAAGTATAGCATTTTTATTAATATTTCAACGTCTACTAATATTTCAAAATCATTCGATTAATTCTAACGAAATATATTCTAATGTAATTATTATATCGATAATGGAAAATTAATTTTAGTAGTAACAAATTCGAGAAATTCTTAATTTGTAAGGTAATATTCTATTCTCATTTATTTTCATATTATTGTAGAGAAATTCGAGTAGACGATTTCTAGTAAATTAGAAGAAATTAATTTTTAATATTAAACGTAATTAATATATGAAACGCAACCATTTATTTCTGATGTATGCATTCGCGAATCTTCGTTTATTTCGTAATGTTAGGTTAAATTACACATATACAACTTTTAGCACTTAATGATAACTGCACGAAGTTATCATACGTTATTACCACACTTCGGAAAACTCTAAACAATTTCTACAAATGTTTACATAAATGCTTTCCCTCGACAAAACGATACAAATTGAAACGTCTCCGGAAACATTTGAAAATTTCTCTCATGAATGAATCTACCATTGGCGCGAAGATTGAAGCCTCCCCTTTACAAACAACCCCTGAAAACTTCTTGCTGTACGATTTTCCTGTTCCTTTTATGGAATAGAATTCCTTATATGGAACGAACATCGGTCGTGTAAAGTCCTCGCGCGCCTCGTATTACTATAAAGTGTACCATTCGTTCGAAGATGAAACCACGACGAAAGATCGTGTATCAAAATTCAAGGGGAAAATCATTCTAAAGGGGGTGCCTTCGATCCTAAAAATCATGTTAACATCAGATAAAAGAATTTTCCAGTGTATCCAAATTATTGTACTAAACTTAGCGAATTCAATGTAAATTCGATAAAATCAGTAAATTTAGTAAATTCAGTACATTTAGTATATTCATTAGACTCAGTAAATTCAGTATATTCAATTTATACAGTAAATGCAGGAAATTCAGTATATTAAATTTATACAGAAAATTCAGAAAATCCAGCATATTCAATTTATACAGTAAATTCAGGAAATTCAGTATATTCAATTTGTGCAGTAAATTCAGGAAATTTAGTAAATTCATTAAATTCAGTAAATTCAGTAAATTCAGTAAATTTATTAAATTCAGTAAATTTATTAAATTCAGTATATTCATTAGATTCAGTATATTCATTAGATTCAATTTATACAGTAAATTCAGGAAATTCAGTATATTCAATTTATACAGTAAATTCAGTAAATTCAATATATTCAATTTATACAGTAAATTCAGAAAATTCATTATATTCATTAAATTCAGTAAATTCGGTAAATTCAATAATTTCAGTAAATATAGATTGAGATAAAGCATAGACGATTCTACGGGGACCGTAGAAAAAATTATCGGTTCGACGAGCAAATAAATGCATAAATATTATCGGACACTCGAAAGTTCATTATTCGACCCTTCCGGCCGGGCTCGTTCTCGGGCGTTGGAAACTTGTTCAACGGGGCGCGCAATCAATGCCGCGGCCCGGAGAGAGTCTGCGGGACCCTTTTCATCACCGGGGGTCCACCGGCAAATTTTCTCCCGTCGAATTTTGGCAGTAATTTGCGGCGATATTTCATCGGTTCCACGCGCGCTGCCCCCCCGCCCTCGGGGTGGGATTTAAATCGTAAGCCCCGCTAAAGCGTCCGGCTTACTGCGTCGCCCGTTAAACTGCACGGGCCCTCGAACCTTGTTTCAGGATCTTCGGATTTACGAGCTCGGATTAAACCGGTGAATATGGTTCGGAAAGACACCGCGAGAAATTGGGCGCGGGGCCGAAACGTTATTTAGCGGCGCCCTCTGCCGGCGACGTCGCCGTAAAACAATAATTTCTCCTGACGTCCGAAGAAATTGAGTGGGAACGCAAGCCTGCCGCGTATATCACGATTTTCCGCTATCGAACGGTCTCGCTCGACTAAGTTTCTTTATTTTCGCCCGGTGAGTCATCGTCGAACGGAACGTGAAATCCTATCGCGAGATGTATTAATCTCGAGCCCTTGGCCGATCGATTGTTTATCGATTTTTCAAACGTGCTACGATCCTCGTGGATCGTATTTGTCCAGCACTGCGAAGTTACCGTGTCTAATTAACAATAGTATAAATGTTAAGTTAAGCAATATGTTACTTTAATATTTTAATTTCAAATATATTTACATTTTAAAATACAAGCGAATGTTGTTTTCCTTTAATAATTAAGAAGCGATGTTAATATTCTGTAGGGTAGTCTGTTTGCCTAATAAATTTTTTGTTTAATAGAATATTTGTTTTTTAAATATTCTGCCTTTTATTCCCTGAAACGTTGTCTCAGCGTCTCTTTTGACATTATTAAAATTACTATAATTCGTGTCAACGCCTACATGCCTGAATTAACTCGAATAAATAATATTATTAACAGTTCTTCCATGAAAATATAATCGTTAACTTCTGCACACTTGCACTCGACTAATGCATTTTTATATATCAAATAGAATGGCACGATTAAACGTTATATATTACGGTTAAGAAAATCAAACCAACCCACCTCGTATTTGAATAAAAATCGGAAATAAGAACAAATGAATCGCGGCCGCGTACGCTACTTTTTCCGCCGGACAACTTTCGTCCGATACACTTTTTTTCGCATAACGAGCAGTTCGCAAGAGAAATTAAGGTGAAAGAGCTAAGTGACTCACCGCGTGTATATCCTTTTAAATCCCACTTTCATAAATCGGTTTATGCAAATGCATACCCGGCCCGCGGTTTTCCGTCCACTTATTACACTTTCAACGAGATCTCCGAAGCACCGCGGTTAAACGACAAATCCGGCGCGCACCGAATCGGCGCGCCGCCATAAGCGCGCGGCGAACAAGTTCCACTGTTAAGGGATTAAGCTCTGGAAGCCCCGCCGCGAGTATTTACGCGACGCGACTCGCGAAACCGAACATCGGAAGCAGATTCTTTTCTCTTCCTGCGTCCGGTTGATGTCCGCGTCGTTTCAGCGACCGTGTTCGACGTTGCAGCTCCTCTGATCGTCCATTTTCGCAAGGACTGTCGCGAGAAACGATCGGAACCAACGAAATCGCGTTATCTGTCATCATTTTCCGTGGTATCGGACGCAGTAAATCTGCTTTATCTTAACTTTATTCGTCTGGTAATTTCTTGCGAAGCCGTTCGTAAAAATGGTCGACATTTTTTCACATTATCCGTAGAAATTATACGGTCTAGATAAAGACAATGTAAATTGTTAGAAATCATATATTTCTCAGTGAAACTTTGGAAAATGATATAAAACAAATTTGTCTATATATAAATTTTTTCTTTTTCCTTTTCGCTTTCTGATAAGGTTATGTCTGCTTTAAGGTCTGCTTTAAGATAAACAAAAATATTAAATCCGCTATTATTATCTCGATAGTTAATTATATTAATAGAAATTAATATCTCGATAGTTTTGTTTAATTAACAAATCATTAAAATCATTTCATCAATAATTAAACACGAATATACGTTCGAATATATGAATTTATTTAATTATTACCAGCGAAAGCAACTTCGTATATTAAAACATCGAATAAATAATTATAAAATAAAAATTGTCGAACCGATCAATCGACCGACGATGTGGTTTGATGACGTTTGATGCTAACGATACAAGCGATCGGTCGTTATCGCGTCGAAAGTCGGATTAATTCAGTTTTCCACCGATTTGTAAAGTTATTTGTCATTATTGGACAGCTCAAGCGAGATTCGCTTATCGATGCTTTACCTCGCCTTTATTTTCGAAATGTTCATTAACGATACCAACGGATACACCCATTTGCACTGCAATTTCGTTGCCGCGGTCTTCCGGTCTTGCTCAACCAAAATTTTTTAAGCAATCATTATCAATAACCGATTAAAAACGTTCGTCATATTCGAGATTTTCGTTTCTCGTACGAAATTCTTTTGAGTAATGACGATCATTGTTTGATTAGACATATCGAATATTGCGCTAATATTTCGAGCCGATTTCTAACCTATTTCTAACCTATTTTCGCATCGTTATTCGTACAATTCGTACAATCTTTATTCGAACAATTTATTCGGATCAAGAATTATTCAAACAATTTATTTATAATAATCGTTGCACGAATAAAATATTCAACTGAAAAGATAATCATCTCAGGTAAACATTTGTCCTAAATAATTGAAATAATGCTCGATTTTGTATTTCGAAAAAATTGTAAACCCTTATTATTTTTTCCATTAACATTAAACTGATATTAATTCATCGATAATGCGACAAAAACGAAAGAAGTCCCACCGAACGATCGTATAAAAATGTGAACGCTCTCGCGCCCCCACTATTTCGTTATTATTATTTTCACCGCGCAAGCGATCCAAAATAAGCAGCGACGTCGCATCGCTGTCATAATTATTCTAAAATGTCCTGCCGCTCGTACGACGACTCGATAAATGGCCACCGCCGTCGTTGTTTCCGTCTCCCGCCCGCGAATCCGAGTGAATTATTCATACGGCCCTTGCGCAAACCACGTTGGTGTCGCATCGACGACCATAGGAGCGAACGGGGGGGGGGGGGGGGGGGAAGGGGCGACATCTCGGCCGTATGGGTTTTCTCGCCAGCTGTCTGATGTCATCAAGCGAGGATCGTTTGCGACGATTTCGCAAGTCGATTTTAATCGAGACCAATCAGGGCAATGACTGCCGGCTCCGCCAATGAAGGAGCAACGCTGAAACGTTCCATGGGAACGCGTGTCCCTCGGGGCGACGGTTATTATTGTTTATCCGCCAGGGAAAAACGTCGAATGATAAAAAGCCGGCGCGCGATCGGGCGAACAGTTGCCACCGTGCGCGTATTAACGAAGATGAGAACGGTGATTTGCGAAGATTATACTTCGAGAATAATTGGAGCAACGTGAGTCACCAGGTGTATTTAATAATGTTTTAATCATTATTTTGCTACGATTGTGAATTGAATTAATTACCGGTACACGGTCAAAATAATATGAAAATAATATGATTGTTATTTCGACGACGATAATTAGTGAATATAGGTGAAAATGAAGGGTAATGAATATCTTCCTTCGAATCGCTTATGGTCGTATGAAATTATAGATGTGTGATATAACATAATTTTAAATATAGACTGATGTAAATTCTAATATAATTAGTACTGTAACTAATAATTATAAGTATTATTACTATTATAATATAAATAGTATTATTAGTTAATGCAACGTAAGATAATCTAACATAACCTAGCATGATCCAAGTTAACACAAAAGCAACGCTTGACATGCCACTAAGTATGTAATTATAAGTATTATTACTTTTAATATATAAATAGTATTATTAGTTAATGCAACGTAAGGTAATCTAACATAACCTAGCATGACCCAAGTTAACACAAGAGCAACGCTTGACACGCCACTAAATATGTAATTAAAATAGCCAGAGCGCCAGACCGTAAAACAAATACTTCGCAAAAGCCATGCTCGAAAGACAATACACAAAAGCCCGGCTCTCGCGGCGGCCCAGATACTTTTTACGCGAAACAAACAATTCCCAGCCGCCGCCGCGTCGCGAGAGCCGCCATTTTGGTTCCTCCGGGAGCAAGAAGAGAGCGCCCGGGAGTCCGCGATAAAAAGACGAGCGTGTGTGTCGCGCTACAGCGTCGCGTAATTAAATAAATAAACCGCGCGGACTGTAACGTGAACATCACGTGCGACTTTTACGGCCGGAATGTCGGTTTATATTCCAACGGTGACATAACAGGACCGTTCCGTGGCACCCATGGGGGTCAAGGCGAACGCGCGAATGGCCGATGGCTTGATTAAAGTCGTGAAATTTCGATTGTCCGCCGCGAATTTCGAGCGTTATAAATTTTCGAAGCCTGCCATAAATTTCCTTCAAATTATGAGGCGACTGTTTATAAATGTAACGGGTGGCCTGGCGAAGAATTTTTATTTTGTAATTTTATAAAATCGAAAATACGGGGTGAAAGGAAATTGGAAAAATATGGTATAGTCTTTATACATATAGGTTATATAGGTCTACATAGGTTAACGGTGTTTAATTGAAGATAAATTGAGACATTTACTATAATATGGGCTTTCTATTATACTATGGTTATTTATTATAATTAAACGCCTCGCTTAAGTACTATAATTATTATAATTAACCCCTTGCCTTACAATATCTTGTCAGACGTTTTATGAAGATTTGGGATAATAAAAAATGTAACAACGTGAATATATAAATATATAAAAATATCAAAATATATATATTATATATTTATATACTTATTTACATTAACATTTGCCCAGCTCTCAGCCACAGAGAGAATTAAACCGCCGTTTTCCGTAAACTCGTTTAAGCAAAGATGGCGTCGCTTTCGATATTTGCCATAAAGCCATTTGTTCTAACAAAGTGCCCATGCGATTGCCGTCAAATGAAATTTTCCGCGTTTGGAAACCCCGTTAGGGGACGCGGCGGACCGAATTTCGGTAAATTCGCGTTTAACGTAGTTTACCTTTATCCATAGCCACTCGATGCTTCTTGACTGAGCTTTCGGCCTCTAAATTCAATTCATCGTACCACGGCGGATCGAACACGAAGGGGGAGCGCATCCCGCCACGGCCCGACTACCCGCAAGACGGAGGCAGATTCTTGCATGGAAATCTTGCCAACAATGCGCCGAATTATTGCCTCTCCGCGCGCGTTCAACGACGAGGGATCGGAGCAAATATAATTAAACAGATATTAAATTCACGACCGGCGATTCGATCAATTCGGTTTAATTGACGTATTAATAACCCTTGAGTTGCTGTGGAATAAGTTATTACAGCGTCCCGTGCGCGACTCGCGAGGATGTAAAACTTCCAGTATAATAATAATAATATATAAATACTGTAATGAATAAATATTGTATCTTTCATTCGGTCGGATATTTATTCTGTACTTTACATAATTCTTTTTAATTCTATTCATTCATAATCAAATTTTATTCGTTTAGATATTTAATTCTATAGTTTAAATAATTCTTTTTAATTCTATTTATACGTAATAAAATATAATTCGTTCAGATATTTATCCTATAGTTCAAAATAATTCTTTTTAATTCTATTAAAACATTTTTAATTCTATTTTAATTCTATTCATATATAATAAAATATAATTCGTTCAGATATTTGTCCTATACTTCTAAATAATTCTTTCTAATTTCATTCATACATAATAAAATGTTGACTAGTCCCATTTTCCAGATCTTCTTCAAAAACCGTATAAAATCCTGTCTAATAATTACCTCAGGTAACCGAGGCTTGTCAGTGTCCCAGGTGCGGAGACGTTTCAATGGCAACTCCGGAAGCGCTAAAACAAAATTGGAGCGTGCAAGAAATATGCGTCAGTTCGCACCGGCAACCCTTAAAACATCTCGAGCCGCACCTGCGCGCCGGAGGTGTATTATCATCGGCGAGGGTAGATTTCGTGGTACCGCTCGATTAGCATCGGAGGCCGAAAGTTTTCGGCGGGGCAAAACAAAAATGAAAACCGGCCCTCCGCCCCTACGGCGGGTCCCCATGGAAATGAGGCGAGAGGAAAATTCGCGAATCTCCTCCCCCGTCAGGAGGGTGGAAATTGAACCATTCTAATAAGTTTGGAAACTCGGCGCGCGCGCGCGCGTCACCCGGCCGACCCTCGCGACGACGACGACGACGACGACGACGACGGAACGAGTATACGCGCGGAGAGTCTAGGATTCAATTTCGGCCCTTTTAGCGTCCGCCATTAAGAATGAGATTCGACGCGGAAGTTTCGACGGTAAGACAGAGGGGGCGGCGGGAAGGGGGGGGCGGGAAAGGACGTTCATATTTTTCGTTATTGGAGGGCAGAGTCGCGTCACGATCGTAAACGGCTTGACAAGAAAATGGAACGGTGACGTGGTACGCTCGGATTTATCGTGGCTCTGCCTCTACCAGCGCGTAGGAAACGAAAAGGGATTGCCGCGCGGAGGAGACGCGAACGGTCGCCCTTCTTCGGGAGCAAAGAGCTTCGTGGGGTACGTTCGAGACTCGACTATTCTATTATTGTAAATGATATATGGAACAGTCTGCTGCTCTCCTTTGTTTTCGGACGCGAAACCTTCTCGTGGTATTTCCGCGGGAAACGGACGATCTCGCTGCGGATGTTATTGATACGCGGTTTTCGTTGTTTATGGAGGCAATCTAGGAATCTACATAATATACATATTAATCCTATATCTAATTATAAAGGTAGTTTTCAACATAAATTTCATACTTTCGCAGGGTATGATATTTTTAAAAGGAAATTCCGTCGCACATTGAAACATAAGAAATCTGGTAAGCTAAGGTCATTAACCCTTTGCACTCGAAGAAATATCAACTGTAAATCTGTGATAATTTTTCTACCAGTATTTCCATTTTACATAACAAATTCCATTTTACAACATCATTTTATGCGTATGAAATTGAGCCTTGTGACGCATATAACAATTACAGTTTCAATAATTTTTTAAATCTAAGCTTCGGCGAAATCTGTAAAAGAAATTTTGTTAAGGAACAATTTTATTCGATAACGCGCAGTGAATGCTTTTATTAATTAAAGAAAGGTATAAATTACGTCGTTTCTATTTGAGATATTTCAGGTAACTAACACGAATCAATTCAATAAAAACAATAACGATCAGAAGAGATAAAATAAACCATCGCATACCTTCAGAACTTAAACATATTCGGTGGTCAATAAATAAACCGTCCATTCGATTGATTTTTGCATTCAACTTATTTGTTGAAATTCAACGCTAATAATCATAATTTAAAGAAACCTAATAATCATAATTTTGCAAACTGAACGTACCACATGTCAGTATCCCTGAATTAACAAAATCCAAGACCCCGCACTTTCTTCCGGCACAATAGCCGCCGCGTCCGGCGATCCCTTAGTTTTTCCTTCTACCGAAAGTAGATGCAAGACGACGTCTGCGCCGAGGGTTTAATAAAGCCAGAGGGAGGAGCAGGTGTCACGGGCAAAACGTAAAAACGTCAAAAGTAATAAGCCTCGGAGGAGGCTCTCGCGCGGCGAGAGCGCGCCAGCCAACCCCCACTCCGCGCCCGGCGCCGTTCGGTTTCGTTCTGTCGAACAAAAGCTCTCCCGGACGATAGAACTGTCGATCAATCCCTCCGTTTCTCGTAGACGTAATCTCCGACATTTTTGCCTCGTTAGAAGTTCGTCGTGGCTCGCGAAGGGCGGGCTGCGGACCAATGCCGGCAGCGGCTCGAATGCGAATTCGAAGCGATCCGTGGGTGGGTTATGGGGTGGGGGGGGGGGGGGGGGGGGGGGGCAGCAGTTTCGAAAGAAACCCAGACGCGCGCGGGTCATTGTGCTCGCAAACGCACGTTTAACGGATTCCAATGCTCGATCGAAGGAGGCGGAGGGATATCTCACCGAAGGGGCGGGTTTCTATGTAGGAGAAAATTCAAATCGAATAATCCGCGAGCTTTCGAGACGATTCTCGTCGCTCTGCCGCGCGTACGGGATTCGAATATTTGGAATTTTGGACGATTTTAAGGGTTTGACGATCGGTGGTCTGTGAATCGGATTTTTATCCTGAGCAGTAGCCTGTGAATCCACTGTCATAGCAATCAATAATTTGCCGTCATACCAAAATATTATTATTACACAATTTTTTAGGTATTGCATTTTTTCGCGGCGAGTAAAATAAATAAAATAGATAAAATAAACGTAGAAATGTTTGTAGTCGATAAAGTGTTGACCATTTGAGAGAAGGTCAATTTATTGACGACACCACGTGATTTAAGAACATTTTACCCACTAACAAGCCATGTTAAATTAACAGAATTGTCAGAAGGAACAGCTTAGTTTTATTTAAATCTTAACTATTTTTATTAACTATTTTATTTAAATTGACTATTTTAATCATTATTTTAATAATTAAATCTTGACTATTTTATTTAAATCTTGAAATTTTTATTTTCTGAACGAAGTAAAAGGATGCAATAAAATCATGATCGCCAAGTATCAGAGAAAATTAGGTTAAATTGGCTGAACGGTCCTCTGCCCGCATGCTGCATACCCGTATGATTTACATTACAAACGAACCTTGACACGTGTCCCTTCTTCGATTCGCGCCACGTCGAAAGAATCTTTGAAAGAAACTTTGACGGAGAGCGAAAGTATCCACCTTGGAAAACTTCTCGGCGAGCTATCAATATTTAAATCTGAGACGAAGAAAATAGGATACTTTGAATATTAAAATATAATAAAATAAAATTCTTGGATATCAACATCTTTTAAAATAAAAGACGCGTCGAGATAGCGCGTTATTTATTGAATCACCCGATACAGAAACGCGTGTATATTATAACTGAAGATCGTTGCTTAATTTATATTAAAAAAATATATATATCAACTACTATGAACACGTTGACAAAGCAAAAGAATACATTTCTATCACAGTTTAAAAATCGTGGAACAATTCACGCATTTCAGACATATTTCATTGTATTATTAAAATATACATAACCTATATTATTTCCTCGTTCTCCAAACTTCCACCTTTGATTTATTAAAATATACTAAGACCATCTAGTAACTAAGTCTGCAATCGCTCAGTTGCCAAAAGACAACTAATAATTATTATTAACAACAATTAATAATTTTATTCGTTTCTCCATATCGTACGCGTTCTATTAAATTTACATAAAAATTCTCCCGATTTATCCGAAAATGGACTTCGCATACCGCGTTATCGCATTTCCCATAAATATACCAAATATCGCAATATAGCGGACCGATACTGTAGAGCGGGTTGCAAGCAGCGAGGCGGACACTGGCCATCGCGACCAAGATTACTCTGTTTGGCGCTCGTCGCGGCTCAAGCGTCGATGTAAATTACCATTTAATGAAACGAAACGTAACGGTGCTGCAGCAACAGCAGCAGCAGCAGCAGCGTCTAAATTGAGGCAATACGGTTTTCTTTATCGCGCCAAGGGAAAGGAGGGAGGGAGCGAGCCGGGATGCCGGGAGAGACAGATGAAGTCTAAGTAGTCGGGCGAGCGTGTTGGTGCGTGGTAGCAGCGATAAGTTAGCGAGCAACAAGCCCCACGACCCGTCGCGCACTTTAAAAAGGACGCGCGATTCTCTCCCTCGTCGGCTCCGCGCGCGTGTACACGGTGATCCGAGAAAAAAAAAACACAGGCCACCGCGAGAATTTATGGCGGCTCGTAATGATCGCGCGGTAACAAAAAGTCGCCGGTTAAAACACGTGTCCGCGAATTAACAGTCCGTAAAGCGAATTGATCGCGACAACGACGAGCTTTGATTTCCGGCGCCGGTAGCCATCTTCTTTTTTCTCGCGCACCGAACAATTCTTTTTCCATTTTCTGGACAATACTTTTTCCATTTTCTGGACAATTCTTCTTCCCTTTTCTGGACAATTCTTTCTCCATTTTTTGGACAATTATTTTCCCTTTTTTGAACAATTGTTTTTCCATTTTCTGGACAATTCTTTTCACGTTCTCTGGACAGGAGTTAACACATTTTTATTGTTACAAAAATACAGAAATTATTGTTACAAAAAACTTATTTTGCAACGTAACAGAATAATTTCAGTGGTGCCTCCGAGTCACCGCTCGAGTGCAAAGGGTTAAATGATATTTTTCACATTATCGCAAAAACTATTCTTTGCAATCCTGTCCCGAAGTTTCGAAGGCAGTTCGAACTGGTTCTTTTGTGGCTTTTTATGCGGCGCCCGTATCCGGCGCAGAAAAAACAGGTTTCAGCGTATTGAAATCGCAGAACGAGCAGGTGTAAAACGTATCGATGTGTATATAGATATATATATAGTTATGAAAAGACTGAGTCGGTACTGTCCGAGCGAAGACGGAGCGGCGATGCATTATTTCGTGCAGTGGGGAGCAATCAGCGTAATTGGTCGGGTGGGAACGCGAAACGGGAAGCGCGGCTAACAGTGTCCGTGACGCGATAAATAACTCGATAGAGATCGACCGTACACCGTCAACAAATTCGAGCGAGGATTTTCAAGTTGGACCTCGTCGAGGCCCGTTCGGTGTCTCTTTTCTTCTTTTTTTTTGTTCGGGCAAGAAGCATTCCGTAAACGCACCGAGCGTAGATCCTGCACACGCCGAATAGGATTGTTCCCTTTCGTCGTCGCGACGTGCAAAAACCGAGCCTCTCACAGCACCTTCGAATCGTGCCAGCTGTTATTTGTGAAATAACATTATTTATTATTCGTATGCGAGCTCAGTTTTTTCGTGTATCGAGATATTTTAAGGTACGAGTTTCAAGGAATTTAACCCTTTGCCGTCGAAGTCATTGAACACATTAAGCGCCGATGATCGATACCTTAAATTCCAATATAGTTAAAACAATTTAATTAATTAAAGCAAAACTAGAAAGTTCCGTCAAGTCAAATTTAATTTGTTCAAATATATTAGAACAAAAATGAATTTTCAAGATCGGTCAGAAATTATTGGACAAATATATGTTAAGAAGTATCTAATGAATAGAAAATAAACAAAATGAACTTGTATAATAAATTGTAATAAGTTACAATATTTTTAAGTTGTACAGTACGGTATCGTTATAGATCCTTAAGCTAAAATGCAAGGAGTGTATGTAAATAAATAAAATATAATAAATTGTACAAAATAAATTTATATAATCATTTGTACAAAATAAACTTATATAATAAATTACAGAAAATAGAGAGTGCTTAAGTTGAAGCATTTGAATCTCACACTTGTATTGTTTAAAAGTTTTAAAAAGGGTTACTGCGTTCTAAGCTATTATTAAGATGTCAATGTAAGGGCACGTCGCCGACCATGAGTGTATGCAAGGATACGAAGCAGTTTTATAAAATAAAATGATACTCGGATTACGGTTGTTTACGCAGACTTTTTATTTTTATATTCTATTTTTATGGATTTATCGGAAAATACGTGGGTCAAGGTTAGGCACACGCTAGCACGTTCTTTATTATGGTACTTTCAAGACTCTGTTCTTTTAGTATCGAGCTCTGCTTGTATTATATGAAAATTATTTAACAATTCATTTTACTTACAATTTTAATAATTTAATTACTCTAACGAAATTAGTTACCATTTTTATGCAATTGAAGGAGTTAATCTAGTTGGCAAATGAAAAAAGTAATAAAGTTAAATTCAGTTTTCTATTTTTTGTTTTTTTATTACAGAAAAAGTTAATCATTAGATATTCTCATGGAAATGATAATATTCTTGTTATAATATATTATTTGTGATCGATTCATCAGCAATATGTATTGTGCCTTCTTCATCAGCTGTGCGCGAGTTGTTGTCATTTCGATACGTTCTCAAGTTTTTATGGTGATCATGTTTACCAGGAGGAATGAATGTTTATCAGGTCTATCGTGTCTCTACTTCTTTTCCTTTGTCGTAGCTCTACCTCTAGAATACAATAAAAACTCTGTTCTACATTTTTCAAACTTTCTGATTTACCTGTTACAAACTTCTTTATATTAATGATACTAAATTCTCAACTTATTGCTATAATCACATTCGAATTGTACGAGACAGAGTTTATACCTTTCAAATGTTATTTAAATAATACTGCAAGTATTTTGTCTTCTATTTCGTTATTTCAAACCTTTTATTCTTCCATGTTTTTAAACATTTCAGAACCAATTACCAATTTCATTTCGACAACAAGAAAAATCAGAGAATAAATTTACATCAGAAAATAATCGAAAAATTAAATATAATCGAAGAATAAAATAGAGCCGAAAATTCCGTCAAACGGCTAGAAAAAATAGATTGCGAAGAACAAAGTAATTACCGATGCAGCGCTCGCCTGCCGGACACGTGTCAAGCGGAAGCGCTCCTCGTTCCGTAAAGTTTCGAACCGGTGCCGATGAATTATAAAAAATTCCAAAAGCGGCGGTCCGTTAAATCCTTCTGGTGGGCCACGTGTCGCCGGGTAACTGCACAAAGAGACCCGAAAGGAACCCTCGCGTTACCCGAAGGGTGGAAAACGTTTCTTTTGCACGTGCCCGTTCGCGGTGCGCGCGCGCTCGTCCACGTTGTTCAAACAAGGGACACACAACAGGGGACACAGAGGACACATACACACACACACACACACTCCGCGACACGACGATCAACGACTTCGCCCGACCACGGACATCGAGACACTGAACCGCCAGTCCTTGCCCTCGAAAACGTTCAGGTGCCTCTCTGCACCGCCGCCGTCTGCAACGTAAACAAAGAGTCTTGTTTGCGATCCACATTCTTCCTCGTCTCTCGACACGGTTTCTTCATTGTCTTTCCAATGGATAATTGCTCGAACAGTCGATGCTCTTTATGCATTCGAGATCGGCTTCGAGCGCGATCCCAGCTGTCTCTTTTTTGGTTATTGCTTTTCTTCGAACGGCTGTGCGACACGCGAGAAGCAAATCGGTGAATTTGTTTATGGAATATTAATCCTTTGCACTCGAGCGGTGACTCTGAGTCACCACTAAAATTGTTGCAGCGCGTTCCGAAATAATTTTATTGTTATGAAAAATTGAATTTCAGAAATTATTAAAAGGATAACTGCTGTTATACGAGTTACAGGATTCAATTTCAATTGAACATAACCTTATAAAATTTATTGTTAATTCCTTAACCTGGTCATGTTGGTCACACAAGGTTTTTGCAAGATTGGATTTTATTTGATAAAATGTATATATTTTTGGAATGTTTAATATCCTCGAAAATAATTATAGAAAACAGTGACCAATTTCTAAAACTCTATATTGCAAATCTAAATCTAATATTCTTGATATTTAAATATTCCATAAATCAAATTTTAACTCTTACAATATTTATTCCTATTATTGTTCCACCAAATGCAAATTTTTCTACATTAAATACTCGAACCCTCGACAATCAATTAATTTTCCAATGTAAATTCTTAATTCCCACAAAATTCTTTCGTTATTCCATTAAATCTCGTATTTAGTAATATCAATCTCCAACCCCCACGTTATTTCACTAAGTCAATTTTATCACTCTCGCAACAAACAATTACTCCACCGTTCCGTTAAATACCGTTTGTTCTTAAATCAATTTCCATCCTTCATTGTTCTATTAAAAAATTGTCTCGTCGTTGATTGTCCAAATCGGGTTGTGGACAAAGATGGCGGACAGTCCTTGATCCAGATCCACTCGCGACAGTTCGGTGAATGGTCCGCGAGATAAACAAACGACGATCGGTGGGAGGTGAGTTCACAGATCACTTGAACGCGATGAATCGTCGAAGGCGACGATTGTTAATTAAAGCTACGATTGTTAATTAAACCGACGATCGATAATTAAAGCGACGATTGTTAATTAAACCGACGATTGTTAATTCAAGCGACGATTGTTGATTAAATCGACGATTGTTGATTAAACCGACGATCGTTCATGAAAACGCGGCGATGAATGGCGCGTCGATCAGCACGAATTTAGCGAAGACACCGGGCGTCAAGAGGACGACGACCAGAGAGAAAGACTCCAGCACCACTGGTTGCGGCATTAACATCATCATCGCCATCAACCTCCTCTTCATCACCACCACCACCGAGCATCGCCACCAGCACCGCCGCCATGCGCCACCAGACCCACCAGACAGTGCCCGTGCGTGCCCTTAGAGCCTGCTCGGACTTTCACGGAGCCCGGGCGTTGCGCGCACACAAGGCGGCCTACTCGACCGTAAACAGTAATAATTTGTTGTTCCGCGGCTGTTAACTCTCCTAGATTGGGACCTACGCTTCTGGCCGTGTTCCATCGCCGGAGATACAATGGCGAATATTTCGCGCGTGTTGCACGCCCGCGGCGCAGAGGCCGCTGAATGGGTAGATAACGATTCGGTAAAAAGAGCATCGACCCGTTGCGATATAAATATTTGCACGCGGACGCGGATTTATTGGGCGTGGATGAACGCGGTGCTTGCACGCGCGAATAGGTTCGTTTCATTTATTAACGCGATTCGAATTCTTATCTTCGTTAGTCTTATTTTTCAGACGTTTCACTCGAATTGTATCGTATTTAATTATTTATTGCAGTAATTTCTAATGGTTTTAATAATTACTTCTTTTATTGTTATTTTAATCGCATTTTCGATACGTTTTTCTCGTATTATATCGTCTTTAATAATTTTTTCTACCATCTTCTAGTGATTTTATTGATTATTGCGTTTATTTTTATTTTAATCTTATTTCCGACACATTTTCGTCGAAGTATATCGTCTTTAATTATTTATTGTACACTTTATAAGTATTGTACTAATTAATGTTTTTCTATTGTTACTACTTTTCAGTTGTTTAACAAAGTATCTTCTCTATCATTGCTGCTTTTTAATTGTTTTACTATTTATTCTTTCTACTAATTTCTTTCCTCTGTTATTGCTATTTTGCAATTATTATATTTGATAAAGTTTAATTTCGGTAATAATCAGGCGATAATACCAAACTGTATAATATTAAGCGATTATACCAAACTGTATAATATTAAGTGATTAGACCAAACTGTATATCAAGTGATTATACCAAACTGTACAAACTCAAGTGATTATACCAAACTGTATAATACAAACTGATTATACCAAATTGTATAATTCCATAGAATAATGCCTAACAACCAAATTTCGGATACCAACACCTAAATATCTAATTTCAAACGGCACACATAACAAATAAACAAATAAATGCCTGTAGAAAGACCCAAATCTTTTTATTCCATCGTTTCAAATATCTGGAATTTTAGAAGACGTAAACTTCTCTAACAGACTGTACTTCCTGCAAGTTTCACATATCAACGCCATTACTGACCATTTATCAACAAACCATTTTTCTTCTTGAATATTACAACAACGACAATAATAATGACAATAACAATAATAATAATAACAGTAATAATAATCAGAAGTCCATGGTCGGATAAACAAATCCTGCGTGGCAATAACAATAATAACAATGACAATAGCAATAATAATAATAATAATAATAATAATAATAGTAATAATAATCAGAAGTCCATGTATAAACAAATCCTGCGTGCTGATTTAGCGGTGATATAGCTGACCTCCGCCGAAACTAAAAAGATTAACAATCCGGAACGGTGACAGAATTACGCGGCGATTGTTGCCCGAAATTTCGACGAGGCGATTCTCCCGGTTGCCGTGGCCGTAACAAGATTCAATGCGGATAACGCCGCGCGTACATTAAAAATACAGGGGGAGAGAAAGAAGAGACGCGGAGGCGCGAGTTTCGCCGGCCCGCTGAATCATGCAACTAAAATATACCGAGTGTACGTTCGGTACGTTGCCGTGAGTATGTCTTCATTAAAAGAAAAAAGGAAGGAACGGAAGGAACGAAACGGACGAGCGAAGCTCCAGCTGTTTATTAATAAACGAGAGACCGCGGCGGAGGCGTTCGCGTTCGGGTCCCGATCTTGCGCGACCAGCTGCTATGTTATTCGGATCGGAACTTGGGTAAATATTATCTGTAATGGAAATAGGAAGCGACCGAAACAATTCATTTCGATCCTTTGGAAATAAAAATGATGTTAATTCTGTTCGAGGTCACGGAAGTGTTAATTAAATTATTTCGTTCATCTTTGTTTGATGAAATTCATTTTCATTTGATTACGACGAAAGAAATAATTCGCCAAATAATAAAATATGCGATACAGAGAATTTATTTAAATAAGAAATGTTCAAGTTAATTTGCTTTATGCAAAAGATAACAATTGATATAGTATAATTCAACGTGTAGAAAAATATAGATTTGGCAAAATAAAATTATATAACAATTAGTCAATTAATATTTTCTTCGAATCATTTTCTAGAAATTATCAAAGTTCCACAAAATCAAATCGTAAATTCCCACTTAATATTTAGCACGATTTTAATTTTTTTAACTTTAGAAATACAGAACCAGATAAAATAACTAGTTTTTGAAGACAGTCATTTTTTGCTATATTATATTACGAATTTATTTATCAATAAATCACTAGTATAATATAATATAGCAAAAAATAGTTTTGAAGTTATAGTTTTTGAAAATATAGTAATATTGAAAAAAAGTAGTAGTTTTTGAAAAAAAAGTGTAGTATTTGAAAATATAGTTTTTGAAGACAGACATTTTTTGCTATATTATATTATACTACTATAATATTATAATAGTATATTACATTACATGCCACTATTTCTGATCCTTCCGAACCCAAAAAGTTTCGAAAAGTTGGAAAACATAAATAAACTGAATAATAGAACGAAATAACGTCAATATTCGCGAAATAACCTCAAAGAACAACGCGCTATAGACAACGATACCTTTTCTTAGCGTACCTCGTCGACTCTCGTTAAAAGTCCAGGATACGAGGGTTTAAGGACTACACGATAAACGCGAAGGATTACAAGCATCGTGTTTGCAGGCCGACTTCCGATACCATAACAAAATATAGATTGTGGGAACAGAGGTTCGCGAGCAGCGGCGGCAGAGCTAGCCTAGCAAGTTTGAACGTTATTACCAATTAAGTGCAACGCGACGCGAGTAATTATATTCGCCTGCTTCCGTTATCCGTCTTTTGTTTCTGCGGTTCGCCGGGGGCTCAGATATGTAATTAAGGAAATTGCGGTATCATTGAGACGTAAACGCTCGCGCAGCGTTTTATCTTGAACAAAACGAAATACGCGCTGCGTATCCTGCGCGGGAAACCGTGTTACGAATTCACGAAAATATATTTCCCGATCCAATGCATCGACGCGATACCATTGACGATATATTATAATAAATTCTATCGTAATAACAAAATTGCTACTTTGGATAATCGTTGCGTATCCGAGAGTTATTCGTTATTATTACGCAATTCCTTGGTGAAATTACATGTCCGAGTTGCTTGGACTTGTATAATGGCTGTCGAGTCAGTATTTTGCATAAAAAAGATATTTGCAAACAGGAAATGGAGAACAAGTTTGACAAATGGACATTCGAGTTCAAATTATGGTGATAATTAGTTTACATTGTGACTCTTTATTTTTCTTTTATGGAACGGTAAAGACAGTCTTCGAAGTTGTTCACGTTAATTAATATGTGCACACCTTTATAAGAACACATAATTACCAATGTCTCAGAATCCAGAAACGTTACAAAAAGTATTCGATACACACACGTCTCGACTGTTTACCATGAAACGATTTATTGGTCACACTAATTAATACATCGAGTTCCTTGACTGTGTCTTGACTTCATTGAAAAAAAACATAACCTGGACTTCAATCAAAAAACATAACCTAGTATTCACTGAAAAAACATAACCTAGTATTCATTGAAAAAACATAACCTTGACTCCATTGAAAAAAAAACGACGGACATCATCTAACGCGGTTTAGTAACCTGAAGTGATCTAACCGTTTATATAATCAGCTGACGGCGGATCTTTGTTTATCTATGTTACGTGCAAGTTTATAGAACGCATGAAAACGCGTGGAATAACGCAGCCTATCTAATTATCTATTACAATTTTAAAATAATAAAATAGTAAAAAATGAGGGTTGCAAAAAAAATAAGAAGTTGAAGCGACTATGAATAAAATTTGAAAAATACGCACGAACAAAGAAGATTATTAAAAAAATATCTCATAGTAACATTTTCGCAATATCAGTGACAGTGATAGAAAAATTTCGAGAATAATTAATTTCAATTTGTTCGATAGTTTACAAGTTAAAGAACAGAATTAGGTGGAGAGAGCGTATGCTTCGGTCTCCGTTGAAATTTCAAGGCGCGATATATCAAAGCGAACCCTTCGGATTCGTTTCAGGAAATGATAAAAGCTCGGCATAATAACGTTACCGCTCGACATTCGGCGGCAATTAAATCAAAAAACGATCCGGCCGCGCTAATTGCCCCGGTGTCAGGCTTCATTACGATCCACCTTTGTTCTCCCCGGTTCAATCCCCTCTATTTGAGTTAAGCGTCATTGATTGGTCGTAATATGCAAGGATTCCGTGATGTTCGCTAATGCGATCAGAGTACCTCGACGAGCAGCGTGGCCCCCTCCCGCTTAACGCAAATAAATGAGCACATAATAAATATTAACCTCGCGTAAATACGTGACTAACATAAATGCGTGCTCGCATAATAGATCTCTCGTCTAACATAAATAAATTGAAAATACGAGATTTCCTTTTAACGACGACGATAACGATTATTATTTCAACTATTTTATCTCGCGACCAGTAATTTTATAAATTATTTTAATTTCACCGATTACTTTTATTTATCGATTTCAAGGAGTCGCTTTGTTAGTGTAATCTACGATTCAATACATCTTTGACTAAATTATAGTTACATTGTTTAGATTATAAATTATTATAAATCGATAAATGACGTCAAAAATCGTTGAACTAAATATGTTTTATGAGCAGTGTATTCAAGATATAGTATGTTAAAGATAAGATAAATTCAAATTAATTCTGGATTATTAAACAATCGTTGGGTAAATTAAAATGGTAATTAAAAACGTGAATAGAAAAATTAACGTATAATTAAAAAATTCTTTGTCACAATTTTATTCAGTATTATTAGTGTTACTATTATTATGTACTATCGCTGTTATTATTATTTATTACTGTCCTTGTTATTATTGATTATTATTAATATTATTATTCTATAATATATATAAATATTGGACGGCACAGTATGTTCTACCAAACTGAAACGAAATTAAACAAATTACATATGTATAAGAAATCCCTTAAAATTACAATAGAAAAAAGGGAACTCGTGGGAATTTATGAAAAAATTGAACTATACAGTAGAATAAATCCTGACGAAAAATCTGCGTGAAAAGCGGTCGCGCTCGCGTGTAAAACCTCGTGCGACGATTATTTTGAGTAGCGTTACGATTTCAGTTTTGTTTATCGTGAAATGGCCGCAGGCGCGCTCGGGACTCAGGAAACGGATACGATTATGCGGGTGGCTGTGTGCGAGCGTGCGGCCCGTATTATAGTCATTTCCAGTGCCGCGTGAGACGTAGAAAAAAAAATAATAAAAGAAGGAACGGCGCGGCGATACGAATCGAAATCGTCGTCTTTTTCTCTCGGTCGTTTCCGGTCCTTTCCGTGGCAGAAAACTCGGTGCTTCGCGGAAATTCACGCGCGCGAGGACAAGGATCACGGCCAGGACGAGATTTCATAATTAATCCGCGACCCGAGGCTTTCCACGACCCGCAACCACTTAATTAATTAATTAATCAAATTGGATTGGCCAATCCACGCCTTTTATGTTCTCAGTCGAGCGACATCCGTGTTCACGAACGATTCCGCATGCCTTCTTCTTGCGTCATCGGACTCGGAGCAGCGCAATACCTGACCAATTTCGAGAGTAGATGTCGCACGGTTTAGGCGACACCTTCTTCGATATGTATGTTAATTAGCACCTTGCTATCTAGGAACATGGTTGAGCAATGGCTTATTCCGACGATGGAATTGGAGATGAAGATTAACCCTTTGCAGTCGAGTGACGACTCTGAGGCAATATATATATGTTTAATTTATAACATAATATAATATAAATTTTATTTACTAATTATGATTTACTAATTTACTAATTTTCTCTACTAATTTTTTACTAATTTTCGTGACTGAAATAACAATTACACTATCAACAAATATCTCGATCTAAGCTTTGGCGATATCTATAATAATAATTTTTAATTCTTGCGATTGGTACAACAGTATCAATTTTAACAATTTCCTGAATCTAAATATTATTGATTTAAAAATGATTTTGCAACGTGACGGAACAATTTCGGTGTCTGATCAAGCTGAGAAATTTCTGCCTGAGAGCGCAAAGGGTTAACCATTGCCCAAGCTCGGGAAACAAAAGGCGACCCTAATAACACATCGACGGTATAAATAAATGACTAATGCGTCGGAAAGTCGCGTTCAGAGCCGAAAGAGGAAGTTCTGTTCACGCGGTTGCCAACGATCCCATAAACCGGCCGAATAAACCCGCAATTAGACTAATGAAATACGCGCGGGCCGAGTTCGCAGCGCTGATCGGCGTCTTCTTCAGGGTGGAAGGAAGCCGACCGAGTCGGAAGTGTAGTCGGAAAGGTTCGCGTTGAACCGGTAACGCGACTTTCTTTGTTTTCTTTCGCCGACTATCGTCGGGAACGGGAATCGGTAAGATTAAACGGTTCGACCCGCGCGCGATACGCGTGTAAACGAGTTCGTGAGTCATATCTTGCCGGAAGAGCGCGAACGGTATCTCGGGAGGCCCCCGACCCTTTTTCGTCTCCCGCGTCGGGTGGTTCGCGCGCGCGCGGCAACAAATCGGGAGATCTCGTTACGCAACTAAACGGACCGTGCTCTCGCACGGGAAAAACAGCGCGGACGCCGTCGCGACGAGAAAAAGTACTTTCGTCGGGCCGCGTTACGTAAATTGGTTCGGCGCTAACACCGTCCCGCGGAGAATTTTACCGAAGGCCGTCGGGAGAGTCTCGTTCGGACCATTTCACGGTTTTTCAATCCGAGATGGGACGATAGGATAAGGTGAAAGTGTTTTGTAAATACAAGAACAATTTTAGCTCGTAATTAACACGTTCGTCGCTCACAATTAGACTCTAAAATCCCCACATAATTGAAGCAATTTAAATTATTAAAATAAAATTAAAAAGTTCACATTTATCATAGAACTCTTTCGCATTCGAAAAGTCATAGTCGAATTCATTTTACTCGAATATATTGCGATAAAAATAAATGTTCAGAATTGGTCAGAAATTAAAATGGTGCAACTTTTTTGAAACTGAATGGCTTGAATTTTTCTGTAAATGTTAGAGCGACTGTATAATAACTGGAATATCTTTTTATTAAATTTACAAAATGCGTTTAGTATCTCTTGATAACTTGTATGCACATGGAAAATTTACGTGATTAAATTACTTATCGGAAACAATTATAACAAATAATATTTATTTGTTATAATAATTTCGTGGAACTGGTTTTATGTAACAATATATCCGTGCGAAATCGACTGTATTTTATCACAGAAATAATTAGTAAAAGGGGAAAAATGTCATTTTGAAATATTTCGGATAGAATATTGCAAGATGTCGAAAGCCAGGAGGCGTGCCCCTTGCGGGAGTCTTATTTCGTGCCGGTTAATTCCGCGCCCAGGTTTAAACGATATTTAATCAATTAAATCGCGATTTATTTGATCACCGACCAAAGAAATCGATTGGTGTTGAAATCGAAACAAGTCAGAATCGCCAACCTTAACCTCTACCGTGGGTTGCAATAGCTTAACCCTTTGCACTCGTGGCCATTTTAGCTCTAAATCTATAATAATTTTTCTGTCTCATAATATTTTCATTTTAAGCAACGAAGCATATTTCATATATACCAAATTAATTCTCATGATTCATACTAACAGTGGCATATTTAACAATTTTTCTAAAATTGAACATTGTTGCTATAAAAATTATTTTAACGGGTGAAAGAACAATATTAATGATGCCTGAGAGTCGTCATTCAAGTGCTAAGGGTTAATTATAACCTCCTTAGCTAAAGAAGGTATCTTTAACCAAACAACCGAATTAATGTTAATCAAAAGCGATGATAGTATCGATGCTGAAAAAAAAAGTTTCAAAGAGGGCGGATAAAGGATCCGTTCCCCAGTTCTGCGGCAAAAATGGATGTCAAAGGCCGTGATTGCCGGCGAGCCGACAAAAGACGCGGACACGGGGGAGAGGGTGGTGGGGGCAAGTTTCGAGAGGCCACTCTGATTAGGAACACGAAGAGGCGTAGCCGAGGGGTGGGTCGAACGGCGACCGTATTTTTTTTTTCGCTCGAGATAAGACCGAAGGCGAAAAGCGGAGGAACTTAGGGGACGGCCAGCGGCTATACGCCGCAATTCGCTCGAAATTTCCCGCAGAAAGTAAGTTTCACGAATCGGCGCCGTCTGAAAGCTAATTCGACCCCGGGTCCGGGGACTCCGGGGTTTAATTGAATGGTAATTAGCATCACAAAGGGCGGCCTTTAATCGCGACGGGGCACGCGATTAATTTACTAGGCGGAACGTTTCGCCCGTCCACGCCGGTAACCTGTTAAAGCCCGAACCGTTCGTTTGCTTCGAGTTTTTACGACCAAGTGGTTTACGGGCTACGTAGTTTGCTTCGTCGACGCGGTTGCAACATTGTGCCGCCGATGCACGTGGCAGATCACGTCGAAACCAGCGTTGCACCTTTCTTATCAAAGAGAACGACGAAAGTGAAATCGGAATTTAACGTCTTCGTTTTGCAATAAAAGTTCCGTGGAATTTATTGAAAAAGATTTATTGTTATTTCATAATCGGCCGATGCCGAGTTCAGAGCCGGATGAAGGTGTTATTGTCGTCGGCGGTTCGTGAGTCGTATTTCAATGATGGCTTTGTTGCTAGAACGATTGCTAAAGACACTGTCGCGACAGCTTGAATTTTATTGAACAACATTATATACTCGATCGCTTCTGAAAGTGTCGTAATATATGTGCTTTAAAGCGAAGTTATTTTTTGAATATTCAACGACGCGAATTTTGTTAGGATTTTCTGATTAATTGCAATTTTAGCACAGATTAGACGTTTTTTAGATACAGGGTGATACACGCGACTCGTGCACCTCCTTCAAATTATTAATAATATATGAACATACTATATCTAATTTTAAGTGAAACAGTAGTGATCTTTATTAGCGTTAAACTTAATTTTTTGAACATTTTTTTTACGTAACAGTAATTTGGAGTATTAATTTTATCACGAATTTCTGCGATCGAAAATTTGCAAAAAGTTAAGCAAAATTATTTGGTAGGTATTAGATTTAGGGATTACGAAAGTGAATACTTTTTTAGTCAGAATTCAATATTCTTCTATATTTTAATATAAATGATATAGTGTGCCACTTAAGAAGATAAAAAAAGAGAAAAATTGTAGAGTAGCCTTAGCACAGATTTGGGGTACTTTTAGGTTAGCTTTAGGTCTGTTTTAGGGCAGCTTAGCGGCAGCGTTAGTACTTCTACTTCCTATGGTACTTTTAGGTTAGGTTAAGGTTTGCTTTCGGGTAATTTGCGGCAGCGTTAGTACTTCTACTTCCTATGGTACTTCTTCAGCAGTTTTCTAGTACCTTTAGGGTTGTTTTATGGCAATTTTAGGAAACTTGAAAATTGTCATTGCTACTGAAATATGAAAAACAATTTGAAAATCGCAAACGTGACTGCGAAAGATGTCTTCGCAGAAAGAAAGACCAAGTAAATTAGATAAAATTACAATTTACAGAAACACCCCATCAAATATCGTAATTTATGTAAAGAAATCAGAATTTACTTTACAGATCAAACAAATTAAATAAAAACGCAATTTACAAAGAAACACCTTATCAAATATCGTAATTTATATAAAAAAAACCACGATCTATTTTACAGACCAAGTAAATTAAATACAAGCACAATTAACAAAAATACCCTATCAAATATCATAGTTTAAATAAAAAAAGTCACTTCATAGAACAATCGTGTCGAATAACAATCATATTACGCCAGGCAAACAACGCAGCTATATTTCGCGTTCTCAAAAAGTCTTAGGGGCGGATAAGATCACCGCTCTCCGATCTTCCAACCGATTGCACGCGCCCGCCTCCCCGCGGAGAATTATAATAATTCTTAGCGCGCGCGCGCGCGAGAGAGAGAGAGAGAGAGAGAGGCTTATCGACAAGACGTTCGTTACGCAACCTCCGCGTACCGCTCGAAACGCAAGCTCGCTTATTACCGCTAATTAAAGGCTTTTAATTAGGGCGGCTGCCGAGGGTCACGTAATTCTCATACCTCGAACCGCGTCGCGGTCCTTCCATTTCCACGATTCGCTTCGAACGTTGTTGTTCCCCTCGCCACGTTCCCGTTTTCTTCCCTCTTTTCTCCTCCTTTTTTCCTCCATCGCGGCCGCGCGAGCGCGCGCTGATTTTCTTCCGTGTTCCCGCCCGCGAACAGGATGGAGCTAGTTGAGGCGCGCACGCGAGCCGAGATTGTCGGCTCGTTAACGCGCGGCGAAAGAGGATCGGGAACGATCGCTTCCCTTTGTGTTGTTCAACCCTTCCGCAGGAATTTCAACGAGAGCCCCCCCCCCCCCCCCTCCGCCTGTTCTGTTACTTCTTGGGAACCGTTTTCGTCTCTTCTAATTTGTCCCGGCCTCCATCAACAAGCTAATAGGATTTCGCGAACGCTGGGTCGCTCGATAAGCCGCGCGGCCCGTTTACACGCGCGCGTAATACACGGCGGCGGTACGCGGAAGGGCTGTGTACATTGAATTTCAGATTTTCGATCGGTCGTCGATATTCATATCCGTGGCTCGCGCACGTCACTTTCTGCGCAGGGCGCGGAGGACAAATCTGTTCTTTTATGGAAACTTTGAGAAAGATAGCTCGAAAAATATTCAAGCGAAAAACTCAACCCCTTAACACATATTCGTCCGCATGACGAAAATTCATCGTTTCTATATTATAGAAAATAATTGATTCTTGTTCTTTTAATTCTAGGTTTTGATTTTTAGAATTTCTACAGATTATTAATTTATTAATTTATAATATTATATTATTGTACATTATATAATATAATACTGTATTGTATTGTATTGTATTCTAGATCCTAACCTCTTAATAGATATTCGTCCGCATGATGGAAATTCATCGTTTTTATATTATAGAAAGTAATTGATTTTTGTTCTTTTAATTCTAGGTTTTGATTTTTAGAATTTCTACAGATTATTAATTTATTAATTTATGATATTATATTATTGTACATTATATAATATAATACTGTATTGTATTGTATTGTATTGTATTGCATCGTATTCTAGATCCTAACCTCTTAATACATATTCGTCCGGATGATGGAAATTCGTCATTTTTATATTATAGAAAATAATTGATTCTTGTTCTTTTAATTCTAGATAATTATTTTTCAAATTTATAATATTATATAATATAATATAGTACTGTATTTTATTGCATTTTCTTTCATTACTATTTCGAATAATATCGAATTATGTATATTACATTTATATATGTAGTATTGTATTATGCTGACTATAGTCCGTAACGAAAGAGTTCAAATGTATTTTAAGATGAGGATAATTGATTTGAAGATGTCATAGACCAGTAGACGGCAACCTACAATTATTTGAAAATTATATTTTATTTTATTATGTTTCATCAGGTTATGTCAGGCTATGTATGAAAACGGATTTTCGTTTAAAAGTTGAGCGCCGTTTAATTAGCTTTTTACATAATCCTCGCCCGACTAAAAATACCCAGGCAATAACAGAGAGAACTTTCGTCTCGCGGCGACACACCGAAAACGATCCCGAAGAATTTCGTCGCGCAATACCGGGCTTCCTTCACCCACATCTGGATCCCGCGTTCCCGTTTTTTTTTTTTTTTAAATTACGGCCCGCGAAATTATAACGAGGACTTTCTCTGTTATCAGGTTTTCTTCAACACGATTCGATTGCCGACGATCGACAATTACGTCCGAATGAATTTTTATTTCTTATGGGTCGATCGAACCATAAGATCGCAGCGAATGTATCTATTATTGCGGGTCTACGTTCTACTGCGACACTTTTATTTCCCAATTAGACTAACGCACGTACAAATAAATTTTTAGTTTATTTTAAATTTAAATATGAATTTTTATTCTATTTTGAATTTAAATTTAAATTTTTAATTCTTAATTTATTTTAAATTTAAATTTAGATTCTTAATTCTTAATTAATTTTAAATTTAAATTTAGATTCTTAATTCTTAATTTATGTAGGCGCCAATAGGCGTCAAGATCAAATTTCGCCCCCGTTTATTATTAAATTTGATTAATTATATATTGTGTGATATTTATGTTATATATTGTAAAAAAGCTTAATATTATTTTTTCACTTTAAGTAGTGTTGATTTAATGTAACAGAATTCAATATTTTGAATATTTTAGTATACTTCCTCAAAAATGCATGTCTAACGAAAAGCTACGACCGTGCCAAAGACTAGCCAAAGGGTTAAGTCTACTGAAACCATTCACCAGACCAATCCTAAACATCAAGTATTTCAAAAGATCTACAACAAAGACGAAAACAATCCTCAGGGACAACAACTCTTCCTCCACGATCTACAATGCAAACAATAAATCCATCGATCCGGCTAAATACTAAAATACACCCATCGAAACGGTCAGCCATAAAACTGCCCCATCATCGGCAGCATCTCGTCGAACAGAACAACTCCGCTTCGCTCGACACAACCGTAGCTTATTCAGAAAGCTGAATCAAAGGTATCCAAAGGCAACGAAAGCCTCCCCGGAGAAAGCAAAGAATGCGCTCTCGCCCTAGTCCGAAGTCGCGAGGGGCAAAGGGAGAGGGTGGAATTCGGGTGACCGTGACAGAACCGTCCCGTCGGTAGAAAGGAATGAACGGGGATCTCTAGGGTAGTCCGCGGAGGAGACGATCAGGTGGAAATTAATCGCGTCGAGACGAAATCGAGGCGAAAGAACGACCGGGGAGGGTGGAAGGAGGGGGGGGTGGAAAAAAACGTAATTATCGAGCCGACGGCGAGTGGTCCTCGGACTAATGGCGACCGGCGGGGGGCGGTTTCTCTGGCCAGATGCTCCCGTTTTAAGGGTGTTCCCCGAGATACAAGGGTTCGCCATTAACGCGAGTCTTCTGACGCGGAAGGGTCCGGGGACAAAGGGAGCAAACATCTCGAACTTGCTCCGCGTAGTTAGAGACCGTGGTAACCGCGACCCGAACAGACCCGGCCCCGAAGACACCACCCCATAGATCGCAAGACACGCACGGGGTATTGGTCTCCGCAGAAACTTCCCCCTGACGATTGTACGAGGAGGAACGATTATTAGAGGTTATGCGGTACGAGTTCATCGCAGCTCCTGTTCCCGTTTTCAAATCCTTTTTCCAATGATATTTATATTAAATATTATCCTTATAATATAATTATCCTATATTCCTGTTTTCAAATCCTTTTTCCAATGATATTTATATTAAATATTATCCTTATAATATAATTATCCTTAATATTTTTGATAATAGCATCAGACAATTTTTCTTCCTTTTATCGACTCTATTTTTGTGTCTAAGCTTTGATGACAGAAGAACTTATTTTTATTTCGATCTGGAGAAAATTAAATTGAATATTATTAAATATTAAAAAATAATATTAACTCTTAGCACTCGAATGGCGACTCTGCGCCGCCATTGAAATTACTGTAATACATTCCAAAATTAATTTTAATAGACCAAAGGTTAGATTTAAAAATGGTTAAAAGTTTAACTATTATACAAGTCACGAGACTCAATTTCATGTGCATAAAATAAATATTGTTACATAAAATAGAGACTCTAGAAACCAGAAAAATTATTTTACCAAGTCTATCAAAATTCCACACTTTTTCGTATAAAATTTTTTAGGTTATAAAGTCTTTTATATACGAAATTATTAAATGGACATCACGATCAAAGCATAAATTGTAATACAAATGGTAAAAAATCTAAATAAATGCTTCTTGTCATTTTCTAAAGCAAAACAAGTAACCATTGTTCGATCTCGATAGGTCAAAGTGTTAAAGTGAAATAAAGTTAAAGAAAATAGTGTCCCATAAATTCTTTGCGCGCCACGCTGTGTATAACCTCAAAAGTATACTCAATGAAAATTCGCGATATAATGTATATTAAATGGTGACTAACATTTATTATTTACACATATTGATTTCGCATTAAAAAAAAAGGAAGGAATTTACGGGACACCCTAATATATTTAGCATCGGCGGAGCTCGATTGTGCAATCGTACCGGAAGTGGGCAAGATCGTACCGCGTTGCATAAAATTAACGAACTTGTCAACAGGCCGAAAATCAGCGGTTTCGTGGTAACAACGTCGCTAGTCTTTAATCATTTCATTTTCGTGGAGCAAGTGGGTATTAATCAGTGTAGTACGAAACTGTCGACAGGTGGGCAAAGAGGGTTTATAAGACGGTGACCAGTCGTCGAGGCAGAAGTTTCGTTATTGTTCGTTCGAAATTTTGTCCAATAGTTACGAGTAGATATGAACGGGAAATATTTGTTGCTCGGTTTTACGGTGGCGCTTGTCGTGTTCGAACCTGTGCATAGTGTGAGTTCTGCGAAAATCTTTTGAGAAATAATTCCATTTTTGATATTGTATTTTATACTTTAAATTCATCCATTTGTAAAAGGACTTCAAGATGTCGTAAATCGAATTCGTCTTTTTTAAATCAAATTCATTCTTTTTAAATTAAATTTCACTTTTTGTCAGTCAAACTTATCATTTTGTAGGACAAATTTATTTATTTATGAGCAGAATTAATTTTTTTGTAAATCAAATTACCTTTTTTGTGAGTCAAATCAAATTCTTTGTGAATCAAATCAATTTCTTTGTGAATCAAATCAATTTCTTTGTAAGTCAAATTAATTTCTTTGTTAGTGAAATTAGTTTCTTTCTAAATAAAATGTTCGCCACGCTCAAATCAAATTCGTCCTTTTGCAAATCAAATTCATCCCGTTTGCAAATCGAATTCACCTTTTACTAAATCAAATCTACCTTTTCTAAAATCGAATTTTACCTTTCTCCGAATTAAGTTCACCCTTCTGTAAATAAAGTTCATATTTCTGTAGACGAAGCTCAATCTTTAAGGGTTGAAATTCGCCCTCTTCGAAACTATTATTATGAAAATACGATCTAATGTAAATTTACCCTAAAATATTTTATTTTATTATACAGATGTAACAATGTTCGTAGATTTTAAGGAATTCTTCATTAATGAGAACTAACTATAGCTTCGTTCGCTTGTCTTCATTGAATTTCTACAATAACATCCGAAACAATTTGCGAAATATATTTGAAGTTGCATTTACATCGTCACAGTCTCTTTCAAAATAAATTAGATTTACAAAAGGCTACATTGTCATTAAAAATGGATAATTTCTAAGTTGCAAAACATTTATAACATCCGTCGATTGTAGGCCATCGCTCCGGAACAATTCGAGAAAATGGTGGCCGCGATGCGGAGATCATGCGTGCAGAAATCCCAGACGACCGAAGGTAAAATAAATAAAACTTCAAATTGCAGTTTCGTATAACAAACAAAAATAGTCGAGTCAAAACTTGTCCCATGAGTTTTCGAATCTGAAAATTTGACATCCATTCTTGTACGATCTTTTAGAGTTGGTCTTAGGACTAAGAGAAGGACAATTTCCGGAAGATCCTAACCTCGCATGCTACACATTCTGCATTCTAAAGTCCTTGAACAGTGTAAGCGTCAATTAATAATTACTTTGTTGCTATCTGAACTGTCTGCCGCTATTAACTTAACGTTTCGATGTTAGTACAAGAACGGAGGCATCGATGGTAAGATGATAGTACGACAAATGGACGTAATGCCGCTCGAGACGCTGCCACGATTCAAAGCGGCGATAAAAAGTTGTTTGGCACAAGGTAAGACTATTATTTAAATATTGATCATTATTGGTATTTAAATACTTATTAGTATCTGTATTTAAATACTTATTATTATCAGCATTTAAATACTCATAATTATATTATTTAACCTTTTGCACTCGAGTGGCGACTCTGAGGCACCACTAAAATTGCTCTGTCACCTACTAAAATAATTTTTACAGCAACAATGTTTAATTTTGGATGAATTGTTGAAAATTAAAGTTTTGGTATGAATCACAAGAGTTAATTTGGTATATTTATAAAATGCACTTTGTTACTTAAAATTGAAATACTGTAAATCAGAAAAATTACTTCAAATTTACAATTAAAATGGCTTCGAGTGCAAAGGGTTAAAACACTCATCCAACCCTCCAAAAATTCGAATGACGCGTGAACGTCTTGCACGGCGTCTGACGCTTTAAATTCATTCGATTCTCTATGCGACAGAGTTCAACGAGCCTGACGACTGCAGTATGACCTATCGATACACGAAATGCGTCTACGATGCCGATCCGGAAGCCTTCTTCTTCCCTTAAACGTTCGCACCATTACAACCGAGCGGACGTTGCGCGAATCACCGATTATTATAATCATTGCAAAGTCACCGTCGAAGATATCTAATCGTTTCGTAAGATCATTACTACGACGAATAACGGTATCGTTAATACAATAAATTCGCGTGCTTCGAAAGACAAAGACCGCGACAAGACTCAAAAGATATGGGAGAAATTTTAATAGATAAAGATATTAATTATATCTTATTATATAAAATAAGATGTACAAAATTATTATATAAAATACGATATAATTCTGTCAGCATTTCACTGATTAATCCATCTATATACTAGCATTTTGATAGCTAAGTTAGATTAAATAGAGGTTATGTCACGGTGATGTATATTAAAAGATTGAATAAAGGTTATGTCAGGTTATGTAAATAAATTGTACGTAAACGATAGAATATTAGAAGAAAATATTCTTCGTTTTATAAACGAATTAACCTTACTTTTTGTTCAGAATAGTAAGTTGCGCCAGGTCGGGCGAAAATACTGGAGCATATAATTCGCATCGTCCAATGGCCGACTCCTTCGAGCAGCTTTGATCTTTGGCTACGACGATACCCCACCGTGAAATAGTTCGGCGACGATGGGCGATGATACAAGTCATTGCATAATCCCCGCGCATCCTGGCGCAACTGTATTACGTGGTTGGTCCGCCACGCGTCGCTCCTCCTTTTCCGGCACCAGCTATTAACCTCTGGGATCATCCGCGGAACCGGAGATTGCGTTTCGCTGCTTTAATCACACGGTCAACGGACTAATCACCGGTCAGCCGCGCGGATCATCGGGGACACAAAAATTGTTCGTTCTCCTACTTGGCCGGCGTGTGGCCCGGTCCCGCTCGATATAAAAGGGTACAGATCCTTGGCTCGCGCTCGAGATTAGTAGTTTAACTCTTCCACGGTATTTTTTTTGCAACCATCGGGCGAACGACTGCGGACAGTGCTCAGCCTGGTATGCATTCGACTTCATTGTCTCGTCGGCTAGAACGCGGGGCGCATCCCTTCGGATAAAAATTATCAAATCAATTGGAAAATCGATATTAACCCCTTGCACTGTGACTCCTTTCACGCTGCGTTGATTAACACCGATTTGTTCTTAATATTTTTAATAATAGGACTAGAGAATTGTTTTCTCTTCTGCTATTTTTATTTTATTTAATTTGGAAACTTTGATCGCGGAAGAATTAAAGATTTCGATTTAAAAGAAATTAATAATATTAATATTTAGTAGATTTCGCATGGAAGCTTTGTCACGAGTGTGAATCATTATTATAGTGCAACGGGTTCATTCGTAGGACTTTGAAACCCTATACTTTGAGAAACAAGTGTCCATTGACAGAGTCCGCTAGACAATGACTGTAACACCTTCTCTTAATTTTGCAATTACTTGAGATAAATAACTCGCGTTTACCACTTTTAATACAATCTCCATTTGACTGTTTTGACCAAAGTAGGCAGCTACGGAAGTAGCCCAGAATTATAATCGGGTTGGTGCGGCGACAGTTTCGAAAATGAGGAACCTTGGTATCGCTTTCGCGATGGGATTCCTGCTCATGCTTGCGATCATCTGGGAAGCCGAGAGCGTGAGTTGATTGCGATCATTCCCCCGTGTACGCGCGGTAACTGCGCGACCAAGTGACCTAATTTGCATTCGTAGAAAAAAGTGACCATAGAAGAAGCCAAGAACACCGTCAAGAATCTCAGGAAGCCGTGTCAGAAGAAGACGAACGCGACGAAAGGTATATCATGATAGTTCGATGTAGATCGATTGTTCGTTCGTGTAACTTGTTCTTGGTTTCGTGTAACTTGTTCTTCTTCCGTCGATTTTGTCGCGCAGAACTATTGGACGGACAACACAAAGGCGAGTTCCCGAGGGACGAGAGATTGATGTGCTACATGAAGTGCATACTAACCACGACTAAGACAGTAAGTAATCATTTTTAGGTACGTCGATTATGCGAAATGCTCTTTTCAACCCTCGATAGTAGAATTCTTTGCGCTCGAGGGCTCCGGAGCGGAGCCATTTAAAATTTATTTATATTGTCTCTTTAGCAGAGCCTTCGAGTCGGAAGATTTATTTTAAATAACTCCGCTCCGGAGTTCTAGTATGCAAAGTGTTGACGATTTAAGATTTATTATTAATTATAATAATAGTATACGTTCATATAGTGCGTTTCCTTAATTTTAATAATATCATTTCGAATTTAAATTAAAACAATGTAGACTAAAAAAAAGAATTCAGCATTTATACTTGTAATTTATTATTAATTTATTGATACCCGCCCTACGATATTTTCATAGCTACATTGATAGTATACGTTCATATAGTGAATTTATTCTATCGCATTCAAAAGTAAATTTTATACTAACAAAATTTAAATTTAAAAAATCCTCAATATTGAAACTATTGATATGAGCCAGAAGAATTAATTTCACACGCATAAAATATATTTTGTCACATAAACTAAAAATACTATGAACCAGAAAAATTATTTTAGATTTGGAGATAAAATTGCTTGGAGTGCAAAGGATTAATTTCGTATTCAGATTAAAACAACGTAGACTGAGAAAAAAGATTGTGCATTTACACTTAACAGTTTGCTACACACTGACGCATTAACTTCTATAAATATTTACTTGTTTAAGTGAACTTTTATGCAAAGTATAAATCACATACGTCAATCGCGAAACAAACAAATTAGCTGCAACTAACGCGACAGTAGTTTTAAGTACATTTGAATCATCTCGTTTCCAATTGTGCATAATTTTATGAATCCATGATAGAGTTACCACGTTAAATAACAGCGTGCAAAAAATTAATTTCACATTCATCTTCGGATAAAGTAGAAAATCGTGTTTACATTCCGAAGCCGAACGCGTTGCATTTATTTTTAGTTCGTAGAAAAAATTTCATCGCTAATCTAGGAAATCATTTTTGTTAACAATATACATGGAATTAGGCGCCGTTTTATTGATAATATTCGGTTACAGATTTTGAGATGTGTTCAATTTTTATATTCGATTATTTAATATCATTTAATAGCTTAATTAATGCAGTTTTATATAAATTATAGCGCAGGCTGTAAACTTTCATGTCTAGTATAATTGACAGAAAATTACTTGTTACCTTTCAGCTGAGGAACGACGAGGTGCAGTACGAATGGTTCGTTAAGAATGCTCGCCTCATGTTGGAAGAACAATATGTTCCGCGAGTCGAGCACGTGGTCGAGGTTTGCCGAGAACGAGGTACGAAACAGTGTACAATTTGTTAGTTTATAGTTTAAGAAATTTCATTTGCATCGATTGTAGAAAAAAGGGTGGTATTTTAATAATTTTTCCGACGAATAACAATTTTTTTCATTTCCCGAGAAATTGTTAAGTATTAATGTCCACAAGGTCTCCCAAAAATTATTTATAATCCAGTAGTGAGAGGTTCCTCTGGTCATTTGAAGTAACTTTTTCCTTAACACAAATTCAATCCGCAGCTTCGTTTATGAGTTATTAACGAAAGAACGTTGACCAATGAGAGACGAGCCTGACTGACGCGACGCGGCCGAGCCAATAGACGACGTCTACTTTCGCTGATTGGCTCGGCCGCCTCGCCTTGGCTTATCTCGCCTCTCATTGGTCAATATTCGCGAGCTAAAGAATTACAAGCTAGAAAATTACGGACCAAAAAAATTATTTTCAAAAATTACAATTTGGACCACTGTTTATCGAAGTTCAACCAATCCTTAACAATAAGATGATTTTTGTTGCAGTTTCTACTTCGTTGAAGGGCTGCGAGCTCGCATGGGAGCTAGGGAAATGTGTTTGGGACGTCGATTCCGAGGTAATTCATAGTAAAATAAGCATCACGCATGTTTAACTAGGCAAAATTGTTAATTATATTAATTACCAAAATTACGAGCTACAAAACATTCTATATAAAATTCTAATCATATGTATTAATTATATAAGAAAAGAATGATGAGACAAAAAATTTTTTACAAACTTTAGTACAGTATAATAAAAGCTGTACGCATATAATAAGTACAAACTTAGTACAATATAGTAAAAAACAATATAGTCGCGTTCAGGCTCAGTAATTCCAGCGTTAATTCGCTATTATATTAATTAATTTTCCACAATCTAATCAAATTTTCCGTTGCCGCAGCTGTACATTGCTCCATGACGATTTCTGATGGACGAAGTTGCAGTACTACCTAGAAAGCATGATGAAGATTACGTCATCCGGTCATCGTCATCGGCGCTATCGTTACAGACACCATTGAACAACACCCCGACGATTTACTTGCATGGAATTGTAAATTCTCATTAAACGTTCTCCTATCCAACGAAGTATCCTATCAATGCAGGATCGTAAACGTAATTGTTCCTCCTCGGAATAACATTGATCTTCTCGAATACGAATTATTCGAGAAGAGAAATGATTCCACGATTTTTTTTTTTGTTACAGCCACTTGTACTGACAAAATAGACAGACGTTAAGAAATATAATAAAAGAGCATTGAAATCCTTTGAAACCGATCAAAACAAAGCGTGAATTGGTTATTAAAATTTATGATTAAAGAATTCGCCTTTATTCAAGGTTTTATAGCTTTTAAGAATGTGTATTATTAATTTTTCATTATTTCATTGTGATGAGAATGGTACCATTATATTCTAGTATATTATAGAGTATCGTTTCATTGTTTTTCGTAATAAAATCCATTAAAAATTCAGTATGTAACTGTTAGTTGTTTAATTAGTTATTAAATTGTTGCCCCTAAATCTACTGTGTATTATATTATACTATAATACTATTCTATAATTACTTTACTGTAATATACAAGCCGTCGCAAATAATATTTTACGCAATTTTCAGATTTATAAATAAAATTATAGAAACGAGTGAAAATGAAATAAAAATATAATAAAATTTAAAATTGATTTCAAATGAGTTTGTAATAATTTTAAAAATTATACACATTGAATTATAATAAAGGAATATTAATTTGTACGGAACTATGAAGGAGGTTTAAAATCTTAGGTTAGGTTTTTAATCGTAGCTCACTATAGATGAGAGATTACTCATCACTGTTCCACAGTGTTTTAAAGCGCTTCATATTTAAGTAAAACATATTACGCAACGTTGCATCTTGGCAATCTTGAAAACGGGAAACCATTATGCGATTTTAAAAATAGAAAAATATAAAGAAACTTGGAGTTGCGAAGAAAATTCTATAACGTTGAAAGTAAAAATTGAAGGTTTCACGAAGTGATGCCGCATGCGTTGGTCGCTTTATTTAATTGAAGACGAACGCATTGTCCGTCCTCGCGTAACAATAAAGAGATAAGGAGACAGAAATTATGGCAAAGGGGTCCCCCTCGGACTGCTTCGCCGAAGCGAATTCCAGCTTTGATCATTGATATCAATTTAATGAACTTCTGTGAAACGTTCATTCGATTTAATAACCGGCACCGGAGGTTTTCCCGCAGTTTCTTCTATTTGCAACATAAAATTTGAAGTCAGCAACAGCGAGTCGCCGGTAAAAATGATATTTAATAGACGATTCGAATCGACGAAATGTTTTAATCAACGATTATCCTGGAATCGAAGTTTAGATTCGAATTGTTGTCCTATTAAGGAAAATATTAAGAAAAATGGTTAATTAACGCAACGTGAAAAAAAGGTCGTAGCGAAAAGGGATAATTTTCCGTCGTCTAAGGGTTAATTATATTGCAACTTAAAAATTTTATTGTCGAACGCTTATGTGATTGTTCGATTGGTTAATGTTTCTAAATAACGTAAATGAACTTTGATACGTTTATTCGATGTAAAATAATATATTTCTTTTGTTATAAAATAGGAGCGTTGAACGCGATTTAAATCGTTAATTTAACTTTATTTTTAATAATTGAGGGAAAAGGGTTAAGTATCGCTTCGACCGGTGACTCACGGATTTAAAATTTTACGCCGTGAACGCAACGAATAACGCATCCGTAGGAAACAATTCGGATTTCGCGAAATCCTTTTTGCCTGCGTGCTCCTTGGAAATACGACATAATTGTAGCTTCGCCGTGGTATCGCCGGCTCCGCGATCACGCAACTGTCTCAAGATCGAGCCAGCCGGTGGCGTGAACTTGGCAATCCAGTTAAGAAGGCCGCGAGCGCGCACGCGAAAGATATTGTGCACGGGCAGAGTTTTGAGCGCGGCCTCTTCCGACTCTTCCATGGCCGGAGGCTCTTTATCTACGCTAACGCATCGGCTCGAGGACGACGAGCAAAAAGGTCGGCAGCGTTTGCTCAACGCTCGGCGACGAAGACGCCGATTACGAGGCGACATAATCGCCTCGGACAATAGATCGGAATAACAATGTTCTTGAAAATCCATCAGCGCTTCCGCCCGACGTTCGTCCCGTCGCGGCTTGATAAAAAGAAGAAAGCAATTTAATCGGCACTGTTGCTGTGTTACACAATATACCATTTTGCTATATGCGATTCTGAACGCGTGTTGAAACCATGAAATTATTCTTCTCGTTGTCGTTTTAATTAAAATGCGAATTTTTAGGATGGTTCGACGGAAAATTTGAATCGATATTCTACGCGTTTATTTATTGGAATTGTTTCTTAGCTTTTAACACTAGATTTACGAAATCCGTCAAAATGACGGGTTATGATTATATTAATGATTTATTAAGGTTATGTCAAGATACTTGCGGTGTTGTTAATGTACTATTATTCAAATTTTATAGATACAATTATGGCTTGTTTATTCAACTTATATATATTACTTCTGGCAAATAATAAAACAACGCTCGTTCAAAATCAGAATAAATCGTTAATAATAATATCAGAATAAGCTGCTTTTAATACTCCGTAAATCTAGTGTTAAATAAGAATAGAGAATTTGAGGTAGAGGAAATATGATTGAATTAGTATCGAGGCTCGTTTTTATAGTCACCGATTATACATAATTACATAAACGAGCCAATTACTGTACCTTTTGTTTCTTTTCAAGCATAATTGTCTTTATATTTATTGAGTAAAGTTGTATATAATATTTATTCGTATTATACATAATATTTATTTTTATATAATAATATTGAGTAAAGTTGTATATAATATTTATTCGTATTATATACGATATTTATTTGATTTAAATGAATCATGTAAAAAAGCAGAAAGCTCTTGAAATGTCACAGTAATTATTTCATTTTCTTGATACGGATTCGCCAAATCTTCTGCAATTCTGAAAATACCTAAAATACTATAGAAAGTATCTATTTTCAGTAAAATAAATTATTCTAGATAATATATGACAATGTTATTTATACCGGTAAAAGGTATGAAGAAATATGATATATGATATTGCCATTCTATTTGACAAAATCAATTTTTATGCATACCAAATTTATTCTTGTGACTCCTACCAACAGTATTACTGCTTGACAATCTTTTTAAATCCTAAACCTTATTGTTGCAAAAATTATTTTGAAATGAAATAGAATAATTTTAGCGGTGCCTTAGAGTCACCACTCGAGTGCAAAGGGTTAATAGCGAAAACTGCTGAAGCCCGAGAACAAGGCACAGTGATTGATCCATCTAGTCCAGGACTCGGAATTAACCGGCACATAATTTTCAGACGGCAAGGGGTACGCCTCGTAACTTCCATAGCGACTCCTTGTGGTCGCCATTTCCTATACGGAGCATCTCTGGGGCATGTGTCTATTGCTATAGTATAGTATGTTATATAGGCGATTGTCGGGAAGCGAGACGCGCGACGAGAGTGGGCGTAGCCCTCGCGATCCGAATATCGCGTGCCGGTTAATTCCGAGCCCTGATCTGGTCTATGACAAGTTAGCTGAATGACAAGTAAATTTAGTAATTGTGCCCTAATTAAACTGCTCCATGGTTAGGAAATCTATTATTTTTAGAACCAAAGATCTATCTTAAATCATTATTAAAAAGGCTTCTTTCAAGCACTTTACTATACCAAATTTGATCAATATCGACTGTAATACACCGTTAGCCAGTAGCCATTAATGCTCAATTCTCCAGCATTATTTCTTTTCAGTATCCTTGGTCGATCCACGACCGTGCGATCTATTTTTAGAACAATTTGATCCCGCGAAGATAAACCGAACAGAAGCACAAAAAAAAACGATCGTTATTAGGGACCGTTGTTTCATGGGACTCGAGTCTCGTAAAATTGTTGATCCATATAATCACGGGACGATTTATCCGCGAAGGTTCCTGGTTTGCGTAAGCGTCGGCCAGGTCCAAGTAACTCAATTGCACAAATCGTCGAAACATAAATTCTAATAAGATCCACTTAGTTGTAACAACGATACCCATTGTTCGCGGAACGACCGAACCGATCGGACAATGGGACATTCGTAGGACGTTCGCCGATGGACGAGAGGAATCCTCGTAATGGAAAATCGGGTGGTTGCGCGGTCGAATTGATTGCTCCTGTCAGAATGCAATTAAAACCGTGTTACGTAAAAAAAAATCAGATAAGAGGGGCAATTATTTCTCTTCCTGTTGTTACACACAGAGAGATCTAACACCTGGCACGATAAATATCCGCGACATATAAATATCGTGTTTAAGCATCGGCAGGCATCAGTTTTACGGATACTCCTGTCGAAACGAGCCCCGCTAACCGACACAGAGTAGACACGATGAGGTCCGTTTTGCTTATCTGCAGCCTCTTCTTCGTCGCAGTGAGTAGACAGTAGCATTAACGATGGGCGCAAGTCGCGTTTCTAAATGTTAACGCGGCGTCGGTGTGGTGTCAAAATGCGACGTGATTAGTGCAGTGGTTTATTTTATTCAGAGTTCGCTGTTATTGGAATAACTGTTCATCTGATTAATTATTCGAATGGATGAACTATCGAATGATTTTGTTCGCTGTTATTTTATCTGCGAATCAATTTTTCGCTAATAATTTATTCGCAAAGAATTTATTCGCAAAAAATTTATTCGCAAAAAATTTATTCATAAAGAATTTATTCGCAAGGAATTTATTTGCAAAGAATTTATTCGCAAAAAATTTATTCATAAAGAATTTGTTTGCAAATAATTTATTCGCAAAGAATTTTTTCTCGAGAAATTAATAATTTTATATTCAAAATTAAACCAGGGGTTAAAGAAATTATTCAAGTTCCAATGAATAATTTTAAAAATAGTAACGGAAATTTGCTCTTCTTTCTACTATTATTTGTTACTAATAACTACTTTCTAATATTTTTTGAACAATTGTTTTGTAACGTTAAAGATATGAGAATAACTATAGAGACTTTTATATACAATTTTATTCAGTGTGTGGTTGAGAAATTGTTTTGAATTAATTTATTATTTTAGACAGTTGTGCGCGGCGATCTCAACGAAGATGAGAAGAAAATATTTGAAGTTCTCAAGGAAGATTTCATTCCCTGCGCTCAAGAAGCCGGACTGCAACGTATGTATAACCTATAAACTAAATTATTTATAAAAAATCGAAAGTATCGAAATAAATAATAAACGGTAGCATTCATTACATTTTAACCTCCAATAATAAATAGTTCATGCAATAGAATTACTATAATCAATTTTAGTATTTTAATTAACAATTATAAAAAATACTTTTCTTAAAAATTATTAAACGTTCTATATAATCAAAGTAAATAACAAAGTTCATATAATTTGTACTTGCAGTCTTAATAGTGAGACTATAAATATTTTATTGTATTTATTGTTGAACACCAAACTATTAAACATTCGATAGCACAAACCAGAAACAATTTCCAAATGTACATCAATTTAACGATTAATTTTATTCATGGTACTTTCAGCTGCCTTGGAACCTATAGCAAAAGCTGATATGTCACCTGAGGACGCAAGCAAAATGTTCTGCGCTTACGCTTGTGTCATGAAGCGACGCAACATAGTAAGTAAAATTTCTTAAGAAAATATATATGTATATATTATTACATATACACTTATGCACGGAAATATTCGAACACTGGAACTTTTAATATTCGACTAAAAGAATAAAATTGTACGTTTGAAATTCGTCGAAAAATTAAAGACACACATCAATAAGGGGCTGCGATTCGATAAAGTAAATCTGCAAGAAATAATATTTCATTTTGAATAATTTTCGTCTTACTTTTACAATTGGAGCATTAATTGATAATTTAGAGTTTACATGCAAGGGGTTAAAAAATGATTTCTATTGGAAATTGTTTTTTATTTCTATCAAAATTGAATTCGTAGTTGGAAGGTGCCGAAATCAATGTTGACAAGATGAAGGAGCTTTTTGCTGAAACCATCCCCGAGAAAGCCAGCGAGTATACTCAGATGATTGACACCTGTGTGGGAGAAGGTAACGTCGATCAGTAATAAACAATTGTTTCACAGAATTATATATCGTGACATTTATCTTGACGGATCTGTGTTCGTTTCAGTGAAAGGTATGGACGACGAGTGCGCCGTGCTGGAGAAATTCAGCAACTGCATGGAGAAAATGTAAAAAAACGAAGATCGCGTCACCGTCCAATGGGAATGCCGTGCTTTAACAAAAACCAAGGGTTTATGGGAGAATGCTTTGTAAACTTGCAACTAAAGGGGGAATGACTTCCAATATTACATAATAAAGATATCCTCGTTCTGACAGCGTGCGTTAATTTATTGTCCCTAATTGTTGTTGAAATTAACAAGATTAATTATTCTTGTAAATTGTTTCACACAAAAATTGATTCTTTATTAGAACAAAATATGCGAGGGTAGAAGAAAAATATAGGGTTTCCATTCCAGGAGACAAAGTTACTCTCCTTGAAGGTTAAGTTACTCTCCTTGAAGGTTAAGTTACCCTCCGCATAACCTTCAAAGCGATCGACAAAAAGGAAACAATAAAATGATCGTCTTTCCTCTTGAAATCGATTAACTTTCATATTTAACAGTTTTTGCCTCAAGCGTTCTCGGATAAGTATCCGAAAAAAACTATAGTGACGTGTTAATTAATTTCAATGCATTACGTAAAGGAACTATATATGCGGCTGCCACGCGTGTACGATCTGTTCGCAAAAAAAGCGTGTACCGCGCGTGGATGCCAATTTGTTTAATTCCTCTGTCAAACGGGTTTGTAAAGATTAGTCGAATAATAGACATTACAGCGTAGAGTTTTACATTCATTATTGTATTCGTATCGCTTTTTTTGTTGCTATGCAGGGTACAGTATCGACGCGTCGCCTTTAATTGGCAATTGTAACGGCAATTGCGATTTCGACAGCTGACAAGTTTTCAGAAACGGGTAAACAGATGAAAAAAATATGCTATATCCAAGTATAATTATCGTTAGTTCGAGTAACGCGCGAGATTGAACCTGTTTGTCGTAAGACGTTTTTACGATCACATCCGCGGTATAAATAATAGGATCTACGGATCAGAGATTTCAGTCGATCAAGAATATTTTCCATCCGCGGAAGTAGCTAACGAGTCCACAAAATGAAGATCGCCGTAGTTGTTGCGGTCATAGTCGCTGCCACTATCAATACGAAGGTTCGCGAGACAAGTTGAAATCAGACAATTTTTAGACATAATTAATTTTTTATACACAAAAAATCGCGAATCCCTCGTTTCGATTTTTCTTGTTTTAAACTAAAAAATAGTCAGAATTTAATCACGCGATTTTATTTTATTTCGGTTATTATTCTAGAGACGGAACCAATAAAACAAATGGTTGATTCCAAAATTATTTAGACAATTGAACGAACAATTAATTAATTTAGACAATTCAAAATGCGACAGAAAAAATCGCCAATCCCTCGTTTCGATTTTTGTTGTTTTAAACTAAAAAATAGTCAGAATTTAATCAATCGATTTTATTTTAATACGGTTATTATTCTAGAGACGGAACCAATAAAACAAATGGTTAATTTCAAAATTATTAACTTTTCTCATATAGCTTTTATTAAGTTCCATGAATTCGGAACTTAAATAAACAACTGAAACATAAAGTGATTATAAAGTGAGCCCTAATGTGTAATACGTTTTTTATGCACAATTTTAATTTATATTCATTTTTAAAAAAGTTCGATTAATTCGTTAATTAATTAATTTCGCGAAGGTGCTTCATAAACTAAGTCCAATTGTTGCTCATAGAAGCCGATATATTTATTAACAAAAATATAGACAGTATATTCTTTTCTCGACATAACCTTTATTTATTAACAATTTAGAATTGGTCGTTGTTAATTTTTTTGTACCATTCAGCTCGCCGAGGCGGACATGGTTGACGTCTTCTTGAACATCGGCAAAGACGCGTTCCTCGCGTGTGCGAAACAAAATGGCTACACCGAAAGTAAGCATAAATACTTTTCGATTCATTTCTTCATTGTTTTAACAACAACGTCTCTTATTAATAAGTGATCACACTTTTGCGATCATAAATGCGCCATTACGATGTCAGAAATCAATTAAAATCTCCGTATCATGTTTGAAAGGACATTTAAAATCCTCTGTTTTATTTAAACAAATTAGCCAAACTTCGAGAAATCTACGGCAAGGAGATGACATAACCTTTAATAATGTACCCTTTAATAACATAACCTTTAATAAGACGGGCCCTTTCATAATAATGATTTTTATTATAAATCATTATATTATTATAAATAAATTAATTTCTCCATGATTCTATTATATTAAGAAGAATATTTAAAATCCTCTAGATTCTTTAAACACCAGAGATATACAGGCGATGAACGTGGTCTCTTTAATAACAATGGCTCTTGTTAATAAGTGATCGTTAATTTGAATTTACATTCAGACTTCGTGTACCACTACATTATTATATACGAATTAATTTCTCTGTGATTGTGTTCTATTAGAAAAGACATTTATAATCCTCTGTTTTATTTAAACAAATTAGCCAAACTTCGAGAAATCTACGACAAGGAGATTACCTTGGGCATGGACAAAGCCACGTGTCTGGGTGCTTGCACGATGAAGGAATTAGGCGCGGTAAGGCATAAATAACGCTATAAATTACATTATAAGTTATTATATAATTACGTTATAATTTATTTAAAAATTAGTTATTTCATTAATTATATTTCATAATTACATTATTCAATAATTATATTTCATAATTACATTATTCAATAATTATATTTAATAATTACATTATTCAATAATTATATTTCATAATTACATTATTCAATAATTATATTTAATAATTACATTATAAATCGCATCGATTCCACGGATCTATAAACAATAAATTCCTTCTTCGCGTTATTCAAGTTGAAAGACTCGAAGCTGTCGCCGGAGAAGATGAACATCTTCATAAAGATCGCATACGCGAAGGCGCCGGACAAGATACCGGCCATGCAAAAACTAGTGGTGGAATGCATAGAAAAAGGTGAGTTGGAATATTGAAAATTTGTTAACAGCAACGAGAATCGTGCAATGAGAATCCTAATTGTTACAGTGAAAACTATAACCGACGAGTGCCAGATGACGTTCGCTTTCGTCGACTGTTTCATGGGGCAACAATGAACACACTACTCGAACGTGTATGTATTTACACGTTCCCGCTGACTAGCAACAAATTTATTTATCAGCGCGAAGTACTCGACTTTCGATGGAAACGATTTTTATTCAAGAAACGATAACGGATTGCGTTGATCGCGTGCAAATAAAACGAAATGTTTCTTGTTCGTTGTTATTTTACATTTAATTTCATAATGTACGAGGTACGCTAATTTTGTTAGTTAAACGAACATTGACAGTTTGGAATCACTGGGGACAAATGAAAAGCAAAGTTTACGCTTGGAAAAGATTTAACGTTTGAAAATGAAGCCGTTGTTAATTTTCACAAAAATTGTTCTTAGCAATCGATTAACCTGTAAAATGTAATACAAAGTGCTTCTAATAAGAATTTTTGTCGCTCTCTTGAATTTATTGTTTGCATCTTATCTCAGTGTCGAATAAAAGATTTCAAAGAATAACACGATTTCTATGTTTCCTGGACATCGTTTGCGAATACGCCGAAGAAAATCATGCGGAATCACGGGGGAGACGTAGATTTTCATAATCGTCCGTTGTCCGTGATAAGTATAGAATTTGCAATGACACGCGGTTTGTTGTTTCAGCGATCTGATCGGCATAAAGTCGATTCTTTTAAGGATATACTTGGAAATATGGTGTTCGACTTTTTCCATATTTTTCGCTGGTCTTTAGAAATATTTTAATTTGACAATATAAATCGTTGACGATATTGCCATATTGCATGTTAGCATAATACGCATTCTTGTAACTTCGATGAAACAAAAACTCAAATTGGGGTTAATTTACTATTTTATATAATAATTATATAAATACAGTGGAAAGCAAAATTAAGTCGACATATTTAAAATGGCATTATAACTTTATTTAAAACTGGTATGAATTACTGGTAAGAAAATACCTTTTGCTAATTTTATTATTAGCTGGAGTAAGAAAAATACAAGAATATTATTGTTTATTACATTTTTTATCTGAACCTATATTGGAAATCTAAGGAATGTATTTGCTACTTCGTTGTAATTCTAAATGTATTGTAATTTTGCAAATTTTATTGACGCATTGTTAACAGGTACTGAAACGTGTAAAATTAACTGTTTTTCAAATTCATGGTTTTTAACGCTTAGCTAACAAAATGGGGAAATCTTCTCACTTTAAAATCCCTGCATTACCGATCGAGGAGATCTCTTCACTTTAAAGTAAATCACTGCATGACCGATCGAGGAAATCTCGCGTCTTAACCTTAACAATGAATTTTCTTTTTTGTTCTTATTATTAACTATTATTTTATATTTTAATTATTTTCAGCTCGTGCCAGGGTTAATCAATTTCAATAAAATCTTCAACATGCGTATAAGTTACTAAGAACTGCTAAATGCTTTAAATTTTCATCACAGACTCGAACGAAAAAGTGAAACAGCGAGTTTCTTACAATTTTATTATTCCAAGTGACAGTAACATTTAAGGAAAAATATTTCATGTAAAATGTCACGAAAAACATCCTACATGCTATTGGATGAATCACAGTGTCTTTGGAACGTTTCACGTTCAGCATAAATTCGCAAAGTTCAAAAATGTACCACGTTCTCTCTATTTGTCCCTTAACCCTTTGCACTCGAGTGGTGACTCTACGGCACCGCTAAAATTATTCTGCCACGTCCCAAAATAAATTTTATACTAACAAAGTATAGATTAAAAAATACCTAACAGTAATAAGCTAGAACAATTATTTTAGATTTACAGCTGAAATGGCTTCGAGTGCAAAGGGTTAACTTTCACTGCAAAGGGTAAAATTACATTTTTAACGTAAAAAAAAAAAAAAAACATCGTCGCGTCATCCGATTTCTACGAAAATTCCTCCTCGATTTTGACACCGCCTCGTCGCATTCGCCCTCTCCCCCCCCCCCCCGCCCCCCCTCCCCACCCACTATTCCTCGTCCCAGAAATAACAGGCCGCGTGCGACAAAACGTCACCGGTAATGCCACCGTTCCGATCCCATAATTTCCCCCGTAAATGCTCGTCCCGCGATTGCAAAACAATCCGTCCGACGGTGACGATCCTGACACGAGCCGAACAGTAATGAGAACGTTTCGGGGTGTACTTGAAACGGGCTTACGTAAATCAATTTAAATCGGGGGAATTATCTCGTTTCCTGTTGCTACGGGGCGTCAGGTATCGAACGCCTTCCATTCTGCCTCTATATAAATGTCGTTCCCGAGGGAACACCGATCACCAGTCGGCGAAACGAATCGACGTGAATCACGCGTGTTGGTTCAGTTTTATTTTAGTACCATTGATGCTGTTGGAAGGATGAAGAGTGTTGTCGCTGTAGCTATCGTGTTAGCCGCCGTGGTGAGTCGTCCGCGGGGTCCTCGTTAATTGATCGACGCTCGTTTCGTCGCACAGTGGGGTATTTGAAACCGAAAACCGGGAAAAAGACGTGCAACCACCATAATTGCATGTTTATTCATAATTGCATATTTGTTCATAATTGCATATTTATTCATAATTTTCTCATGATTTTGTCTTATTCGTGGATATTTCTTCGTGTAAAATAGTCGAAGCAAAATTACAGCTTTAAATATTCTTTACAAGTATTTATATATTGATCAATATTTATAAATTACTGTATCTGTTAAAACATCAAAATTGCCATAAAGTCTCTTTTAAAAATTTTATATATTCTGTGCTTCGGCTGATGAGAACAATAGCGTCGTTTCTATACTAGCAGTCTAGATTAAACTTTATTTTTTAGAATTGAAATTAATATTAAATATATAATAATTAAAAATATATCAAAAATATGAAAGCATCGTTTTGGCTTAATTCAAGAATATCTTTCGACACGTGGTAGTCGAATTCATTTCGACTTTAATTTTTAAAGTCTTCATTAAAGCTGTGTCTATTGTTTTTGGAACAATGCTAAATACCAATTACTAGAAACGCGCATGACTGCTGAGCCCTCGATTCAAAATGGAGCATCGTTTTAGTAAAAATGTTCGCGATCATGCTCCTTCCGATATCAAATGATTAAAGAACAAAACGTCGAGCCTCTTCTTTTCGTAATTTACGGTTAATTCGTGAACAATTGCAAATTGTTGTGCGCCAATTTGCAGGTTTCGGTGCGCGGTATGGACCAAGACGCCGTAATACCAAAATACATGGAGTACTTGATGCCGGACGTGCAACCATGCGCGGAGGAGTTTAAGCTGACGCAAGGTGAACAAAGCATTAGGCGAACGATAAAACAGGAATAAATAAGAACGACAGGTTCGATAGAACTATTTAGGGGACGAAAGGGGTGAAAAGTATTTTCTCGTTTCAGAGCAATTCACGAATATCCAACGTGCCGGTGAAGTCGACCAGAGACAAATGGGTTGCCTGAAGGCGTGCGTCATGAAGAGAATTGGCATTGTAAGTGTATCGTTAAATATAACATAAGTGGACGATCATGGTGTGGTCAGAGTTAGGCGATGTTCACTTTAAAATCATTTAATATTTCTTATTTGAAAATAAAATATTATTCCGCGTTTCGATTTTAGATTATTTTTCACGCTCAAAAAGTTATTCGGTCTTCCTTTTACAAGATATTATGTTAATAAATATTTGCAAGGAATTTTTTACCGAATGGACAGTAGAAGCGACTACAATTCGATTTATACGATTTTTATTAATTTAAAAAAAAGTTTCGAGATACTTGGATCAAAAATGAATTAATTTGATAGGTTATGGTGTGCTGAACACCGATCGCGTTACAGCGTGTATCTTGTATATTAACCATTTCTTTCTGCGCCAGTTGACTGGAACCGACTTCCACATCGAGCCGATCTACAAAATGATCAGCGTCGTCCACGCTGGAAATGATCAAGATATCAAAGACGTGACAGCGATTGCCGATGGATGCATGGCTAACAGTAAGTACAACATAACCTTAACAGTGTTACATATAAATTAACTAATTCACCACTCAACAATCACATTGAAATTTCTTCCTGAATCGAAGGTAAATTCTCCTAAAAAATAGATTTACTAAATTGTTAAATAAAAATAAGAAACTATAAGTTATTGTAGAAGCAAGAATGCTTTAAAATAACAGATAGAATCATCGTAAAAGCAAAGTGATTTCAGATTTTTTGAATTCTATATAGTACATCTCATTAACGAGAAGAGATTTATTGAATTGTTAAATAAAAATAACGAAACTATTAATATTGTAGAAGCAAGAATGCTTTAGAATAATCAGATAGAATCATCGTAAAAGCAAAGTGATTTCAGATTTTTTGAATTCTATATAGTACATCTCATTAACGTGGAAAACGACTATAGTCCTGCGTGAAATATGGCGCCTTTCGGTTCGCATATTCCCCCTCCTATTGGCGTCCCCACTTCCGTTAGTGGGAATCTAAGAGGCAAAGAGGGGGAATCTAACGCAGACGTGTCACAGTACAGCTCAAACAATTGATATATGCGTATAGTATAGTAAGGGCTTCGCTTTTTTTCTATTTCTTTTTACACATTTTAACGCAAAAATCTTTTTTCTGTTCCAGTCAAAGGAGAAACCGACGAGTGCAACATCGGTAATAAATATACCGACTGCTACGTCGAGAAGCTATTGGGTTAAAATATTTGCTCACTTAAGGCTTGTGAGTTCTAACTGCTCGATGCCAACCACATAAACAGATGTGGAGATTGGCATCGCGCATTCTTTTCGTCTTCTTCGTAGAAAATTTATTTTCCTCTGCTGCCTCAGCAACGAGTAATTTGTATTCCACTGTGAACAAAATAAACGCATTCTAGAAACAGGCCTCTCCTATTCTGAAAGAAAGAACATCGACCCTACATTCTCTTTAGGTATCTACATGTATAGGATCGTCCTATTGTGTCTTATTGTCTCTCGAATTGACACGTTAATTCTATTTTTAGGAATTTAACGAATTTAATGAATTTTAATGAATTTTAATAAATTTTAAAGAGTTTTATTGAATTTTAACGAATGTAATGAGTTTTATTGAATTTTAATGAATTTTAATGAATTTTAAAGAGTTTTATTGAATTTTAACGAATGTAATAAATTTTAGTGAATTTTAATGAATTTTAATGAATTCTAATGAATTTTAGTGAATTTAACGAATTTAATGAATTTTAACGAATTTAATGAATTACGAGTTACCTGTGTCCAGTTATGAGATCCGGTAGTTCATGGACACCCTGTATAGCAGACACAGTTCCGAGTTGTTCATAAAATAATTCTACGCCTTTGGGAAGCCCTTCTCTGTTTCATTAATAACAACGGAGAACAAAGGTGGTGGACGATTATTCGGGCCACTTACGCGGACACCGGACAACACTTATGAATAAACAAAGGGACGTTAACGCGTTATGAATAATTAAACTGCACTCGAGACGCGAACACTGTATGCATATGAACGCGGCACCGTGTATCTTGGACCACCCCAATATGCGCCACTGGATATGGAATAAAAAATGTTAGCCTAGAAATATTAAGAAAAATATTAGTCTAGAAATATTAAGAAAAATGTTAGCACCTACATTTGAAATTTTATTACATTAGTGAGACCAGAATGTCATCTTTTTTCTTTAAATTCAAACAGATAAATTAACAAGTTTTTATTTTTAATCAATGGTGTAATTATTCTTGTTAAATGCAACCTTTTGGCATCTATTTTGGAAATTTTCAATCCCGGATCGGTAAAAATTAATTAACTTTTGCGTAGAATATCTAGAGATGGCATTTTAGACATCGTCCATATTTTCAAAATTGTTGCTGCTTAGAAAATATTATAGCGATATTAAAATATTATATCGACGATCGAAATAAGTGGAAATCTGACGGCGCGATATGGGGTGATTATGATGGATGAGACAATACATCCCAGCCCAATTAATTAATTTAATTAAATAACAAATGAACTACTTTACGGTTCGCCTAATAATTCTTTCTTCCTTTAAAAATCATAAAACGATGCGAAATACAGTATACGAAGACAGAGATATGAAATACAGTATTCATAGGAGAAATGTGACATTTATGTCGAAAATCTGATAGGAAAAATCATTGACAGGAAAGAAATCGACTTTCCTTCGCGCAAAGGGTGCATTTACCCGGACCAGACAAAGGCGAGCGAAGACCCTGGAATAAATTCGGCGTCGCGACGATAACCGGACTCGTTTCCCGTGGATCATCCGCGGTCGCATTTTCCACGGCAGGACGCCGTTGTATCGGTTTCCAATTCCGTGAAACGCGGTCTCGCTCCAAGCGACGTAACGTAAAATCGTGTCCGCAGTTATGACACGGTTTCGAGGAAGCGGCGCTCGGAGAGCTTTAACGCGACGAAGACGAGCGGGGGGTGATCGCGCGCTCGCGTACGCGGCTCACGTTGTAAGGCGGTATAATGTACCCCGTAATGGCCGAAGTTGCCTGGCATACACCATGGAATAAAGTTACGGGGGCCCGCCTTGCGCAACGACGACCGGGAACGAAGAGCGCCGTCTCCGCGGAGAGACACTTTTGCAAATGGGTCGGCTTTGCGAGCGATTACAGACGCTGGCTACATTTCCGATGGCACTGCCGGCGAACACGTGGAATGCTAAGCGATCCGAGGATCTACGGGGGGGAAAAAAGGGATCGAGACGCGGGATCAACGAATGGCCCGGGTCATTTTTAGTTAACCGCTGCCACCGCTGTGTTTATTTGCCCGCGCGATCGTAGGGTAGAAGCGCCTGTTGTTGGCACGCTTTTCGGGTACAGGGTGGTCCACAGGGACTCCTGCAACTCTTGCAACTTTTTTAACCCTTTACTCGAAGCGATTTTAACTGCAATTCTAAGATAACTTCTCTGACATGTATCATTTCCATTTTATATTACAATATGTATTTTATTCGTACGATATTGAATTGTATAACTTATGCAACAACAGTTATACTTTCAATAATTTTTGAAATCTAATCTTCCATAATATAAAAGTTATTTTGGAACGTACCGTAAGAATTTTAGTGATGCCTCAGGGTCACCATTCGAGTGCAAAGGGTTAACATATGCGTCGAGCAGTAAATTTTGCTATAGAACAGTTGCCTGATTTAACCTCTTAAGTAGGACGCGCCGCTATGGTGGCTTTCGCGAATGGTTCGTGCTTTACTCAATTGTTTTATTATTTATTAAAGCAAACCTTTAATAACATCGAACTGTTTTATGGCCTTTTATACATTTTATACATTTTATACATTTTATACATTTTATATAAAAAATAAGGTTGCCGACAAAATTTATTAAAACGCAAAGTCCTTAAATATCTGCTTTTCAGAATAAATAGATAATTTTGAAAATAAGCAGTTCAATTCCGTAGGAAGAGTTTAATTCGACTAAAAATACCGCTGCGCCGAGCGCCTCGATCACGTGACTCGCAAATATGGCGAGTCGTCCAATTGTTCAGGAAAAAAGGATCCCGGAAAATAGAGACATTTTCTTTTTACGTAAGAGCCGCTGCGTACCGGCCGCTGAAAATAAAGGAAAATGGCAATCACGGGGGCAATCGGTCGCATTGTTAGTTAAACAAAGTGCTCCTCATTGCTTATCCGCGGCAGCGAACGTGCCATCGCGACGGCGACGGAAAGAATTTCCACAAAAATTTGATACGTTTGTCAACCGTGTCGACCTTCTCCATGGCAAATATAAAAGCCGGGCGACACGCGACGACGTTGTTACAGTTGGCGAAATATTCGCCTGAGAACACGGCGGCTTCGTCGATCTTCACAATATCGAACTGAAGAATCGAGAGAATCCGGGACAATGGGCAACTTTTTCATTCTCGCCTGCGTCCTCGTCGGCTGCGTAAGTACGCGAGAAAAGGAGATCAATTTTGGATTCGGCATCGTGGAAATTAAACGTTTTGATATCGCGATATTTAAATTATTTAAATTATTTAAACGTATGGAAATTAATTTTATACAGACACTTGAACATTGATTGGAAAATTTAGGATTTCTAGAACAAAAAATCGAAGGTGGTGGATTCCTATAGTTTGATATAATATTATTATACTGTGACCAAACTGTAGAAAACGAAGGAATCTGCACGCACTTAATATTAGATAAAGTAAATCGAAACGTTTTGCAAAAAGAAAATTGCAATGATATTCCAACACTAAATAAAAGTTACTGATTTTTAATTTAAAGATATGAAAAACAGATGCACGAAATATTTTTATTTTATAAGTGGCTTACAAAAAATGTGATTTCGAAATTAGAAAAACCATCGAGTTATGTCAAAGTAATAATGTAATATTTAGGTTGTTTAATGTATATTTATGTATAATATATATTTACTAGTTATATAACCTTTACATAACCGTGGCCATTTTATGTATGCCCGGGGAGAATATTTTTTGAAAATATTTAGGTTAGAAACTCTAAGGTTTGGTTCATAGTGGGAATGATTTAATTAGGATTGAATGAAACAGGTGGCGGTCCGTGGATTCGAGGTGCAGCAACTAGCCGATGTTTTAGGCGTAACGAAAAGCCAGTTCGTCGAATGCGTGGACGGAAATGATTTAGACAATGGTACGGAATATGTTTAATTTAATAATAGCAGAAAATTTCAATTTCATTGTGCGACTGTTTCAAACAGGATTTGAATTGGTTTTTAATCGTATGGTAAACTTATAGAAATACAAGTTATTTAATAAGCTTGTAAATTCTGAATTATTTATTTTTCCGTTTTAGATTGTTTTTTATTACATTAGCATTGTTCCAAAATAGTTTAATTTTATCAGTAATAATTAATTTATTTTATAGGTACAAATTCTGAAGGAACAATTATGTTCAAGTAAAACATAAAAGTTTATGCTATTTTGTTCAATTTACTTGGCATTATTATTAATAGATATATAGAATAAAAGTCCTTAAACTAGAAAAATGTTAAAAATCAACAAATAGCTATTACTTTAAAATTAAAAATATTAACAACTTTATTCAAGCCCACCTTTCCAGTTCAATAGTAAACCTAAATCGCAATCTAATATTAACCTTATTAATTTCGCCAATTTGAAAAATTGCTGCTTATAATTATTTATTGTTCAAACATATACGATTTCTCTTTATTTTTCAAAAAATTTATAGCCGATTTCTCGAGGATCTCGCAGCTTTTAGGCAGCACGAAGCTGGAGACAGACGATCAGAAGTTAATAGACAAGTTCAGTTGCTTCCTGGCTTGTATTTTTGAAAAGGGAAAGATCGTAAGTGTTCCTCGTGATCCATGTAACGATTTCTCGATCAGTGCACGATTGAAACGAATTTTCGGGACTCAATGTATTCGGTGATCGTTTCAGATCGAGGACGAGAAGATACAATTGGGCTCGGTGCTGGAATTGGCAGAGGAGAACGACATTCCTCTAACTATTGAGATGAAGGAGTATCTGAACGCCTGCATTGACGATGGTGAGCTTCCAGAATGTATAATGTTAATATTAATATTATGTAATATCATATATAATATTATACAATAATATAATAATGAAATAATAATATATATAATATTATACAATAATATAATAATAAAATAATAGCATAATATGCATTGGTGAAAGTGAGCTTCTAGAAAGTATAATATTAATTGTATAATTTTATATTGCATATGATATTAATTGTACAATATTATTTTCTCTATAATATTAATTGTATAATATTATTTTCTCTATAATATTAATTATATAATATTCTATTGTATATAATATTATGCTCGACACACAATTGCATTTGTAATTTTATTCATAAACTTTGATTTTTATTTAATGGCTGACTGTGAGTTTTGCGAATGAAATGAAATCAATTTCACGCGAAATAACTCGCTCGTAATCAATTAACGCGTTCAGAGCCCGTAACTTAATCATTAACAAATATAAAAAACAATTGAATTAGTCAAGGAATTATAATAACAAAGTAATTCAATTGCATTACAATTCGATGTCATTGTAATTTGCAAAACAAATCTCCATTCGCTTAAATTATAATATAATTCACGATAAAATGAAACATTGAATAATTAAATTACATTAATCACTTCTTACGATTTTTTACGAGCCACAAGTAAACAAAATCACGGACTAAAGTTATGGAATAACAAGTTGTGTCAAGGTTATGTTAAGTGTTAAAAAAACGGTGCGAAGATAGATTACTTAAAAGATCATTAACTTCTTCGAAGAGGCTTTGTGTATAAACAAACATACTTAGAAATTGATCATAACGGAGGCCGAAAACAATCACATTTGACTCTGTTTATCGCACTTCTCTTTATTCTGATTTCTGGAAATTCGCATTAGTGTCAAGAGATAATAAAATTCGTGTTAACAACAATGTTTTTCCATGTTTCAGCAAATACGAAGTCCGATGTCTGCGAAGCATCCCTCGTCTTCTCGGTGTGCATTCATGACCGATTGTTACGATACGGCCAATAATTCCATCGATGACTGATAAGGGAGCTATGAAAATGATGAAATCGCGACGTTACGTATATTGTGAAATGACTCCTGCAATGTGAATAAATTGGTCATGAAAATTTAATGAGTTCGCCATCTGATTTATTAAATCTTTCTGTTTGAAAATGTAAGGTTATGTTTCTGCTACAGTTGCAAAAAAACAGAAGTTGAATAAAAAGATATATATTATATATTATCTAAAACGAAACGTTGCTATTTTTTTTTAAATAATACATTATTACAATATTGTTTCCAATTTAGTAGACCACTAATAAAATATTTATTATCACATAAGTATTCTAGTAAATTGGTAGCAATGTTGTAACAATTTATAATTTTTTAAACATTTCTTCTATTTTGTGCTGTATAATTCATATTTGTTAATCACATTCGCTTTTTCAAGAATAAAATTAGATCTCTTGCAAATTAAATCTACTTCTGTCTAATTATTTATAACAATATTCCATTTTTAAATTGAATAGCAGATGATCAATTTTCATCTGTGCAATATTAATAATCCTATCCTAGTTTAATAATAATAAAAAGATTTTCCTATCCCAGTTTAATAAACAAGAAAATAGCGTTAAATATAGTCGAACAAAGTTATCACAATATCAGCAGTTAATGTAAAACAGATGTTGGACAACAAGCAACGGACTTTCCATATAATATTTATTATTTTCATATTTCTAAATATGTTTACAACTGTTGCAGATGCGTATCGACAGAAATTCGATGTTTCTTTAACAAACAATTCGCATGCTGCAGAATTCTGGAATTTCAGATCTTTTTATTCTAATAATGACTGACTCCACCAATTTTTCTCGTCGATTTATCGGGAATGTTACGCTATGCGAATGTTATGGTTTTGGTGACATAACCGGCGCAACTTTAACCTCGATCCCGCGGATATAAGTATTGCGGTCGATCTCTTCGATGTCAGTTAATCTTATTCCAATTGTCAAGCCTCTTGTCACGACACGAGAAACGAAGAATCGTTAACATGAAGTTTTTACTGGTTCTCGCATTCGTCGCCGTCGCATTTGTAAGTACTCAACATTTAAACAAAATAAAAATAATATATAGTCGTATATAAATATATAGACATGTATATTTTTCAAATGAAGCTTAACAATGAATTGAAAATAACAGATTATTTCAAGCACTCGATCATTTTTATTGTCGAAAAAGCAAATGGAATAAATTTATTCCCTATTTTATTCCAACAGCTGAAATAAAATAACAAATAAATTGCTACAATATGTTGAATAAATTAATGAATTAAACACGCAAGAAAGTTTATAGTTTCGACGAGTTTGTTTTTAAAAGCAGTTTTACTGTAAAATGTTCATTATCAAAATACTAATATTAAAATATATTTACCATTATAAAAAAAAGGCGTTGCTATAATTGAAACTAGACAGTGTTAAATAATTTATTTGGAGAAGTATTCCATCAAATGAAATATACAATTAAAAATTCTTTCAAATGAATTAATCAGAAATTGTATGTTCGAATAAATTAACACGTGATTAGTTCAAATAAATATTTTTTAACGAGATTTTTCATTGGCTTCTAAATTACTTGATAGCAATAAAATGTTGAAATTATTCTTTTTTCAGGCGGACAGAGAATTTCCGGGGGGTGAGTCCGAAACAATGTATATTGCGAAATCCTTTCATAGGATTTTCAAAATCAGCGTGGAGGAGGGTCTAGAGTGCATTAATAAATCGGGAGTTAAAATAGGTAAAGAAATATTTTTCGAATTATTTTTTAACTATTAATATAGAAACTGTCGAACGTTTTATTATTTACAAAAACTCGCGTATCTCTCACGTGTTTTTACCATAAAAAATTCTTAAACATACAAAATATAATTTCCCTTCGTTTCTAGTTTTATCGAATAATCTACGAAAGATTGACGAACAATTATCGCTATAAAATAATTAAACATTCTGAAAAGGAGTTAGAGAAACGCGACGTCATTACACAGTTGTTTCAATGTGCAACGAGACCTATTATCGTTCTCCAAGTATAAATAAATGACTTTAAATAATCAAAATATTAATTCTTACAAATTTATTTATTAACATTTGTACATTAGTTTTTGACAAGATCACGTCAAGATTATATTATATACATTTCTACTCATTCCTGCAGTCGCTTATAAATTGCTTGCAAAAATTGGCATTCATCGATTTCAGACGTATGAAACCGAACAGCCGACGTTGCAAATCGAGAAAGTGAATTATTCTAAGCGATCGCAGCGGAATTTTACAAAAGCTCGGTAAAACATCTGTTACGCGAGTTATCGTGATCGGCGATGCACGCGTCCCTCGCTGTTATCATAGTTTGTTGACGGAATTGTTACGTCTTTCAATTTTTTTCGTGACGGATCCCGCTGCAAAGCTATTAACCCTTTGCACCCGAAGCGATTTTAACTGTAAATATAAAATGATTTCTCCTTATAGTATTTCCATTTTACGCGACAAAATGTATTTTATGTGAAATGTGATTCCTGTGACTCATATCAGCAGTTTCACTGTTGAAAATGTTTTTTTCATTTAAACTATGTTAGCATGAAAATTATTTTGAGACGCGATAAAATAATTTTAGCGTTGCCTTAGTCACCGCTCGAGTTGAAAGGGTTAATAGAACATATTTATATTATTTATATGGTGTTAGAACTGGAAATTACAGAGCAAAAAATTTTATTCTAGGAAATGAATATCATTTTTAAATAGAAATAAAATAACATTAGCGGACATGATTTTACGATAGATCTAACGTTTTCACGTGTCTCTTCGCAGAGAATCTGGCGTATCTGGAAAACAGCATGGACATGGATGAGAGCGAGATCACCAATAAGGAGAGTCTGCAAATAGCAAGTTGCGCGTTGGCTTGCTGCGCCCAAAAACAAGGAATCGTAAGTCTCGCTCTCCGACAAAATCAATGGAACAAGAAACATGGCGACAGCGACACCTAATCGTTCCTTTTTTTTTCAATTAATAATTACAGATGATAGGAGCGGAAGTGCAACTGCAAAAGATTTTCGACGAGTGGATGGTCGACGTTCCGAAAGAAGTGGATTCGATCATACGTGATTCCGCGAATGTTTGCAAAGAACAAGGTATTTACCAATAAATAATTTTTATATACCAAATATCTAATTTTTAATATTTAATATATAATGTTTAATGTTTAATGTTTAATATTTAATATATAATGTTTAATGTTTAATGTTTAATATTCAATATTCAATATTCAATATTCAATATTCAGTATTCAGTATTCAGTATTCAGTATTCAGTATTCAGTATTC